>NC_081441.1:1012620-1027909 GCF_007210705.1 Tigriopus californicus | reverse complement strand
AAAAGAGAGAGAGATGTACACATGTCTGTGAGAATGATAGTGACCCTCTTCAAGGACATGGTAAACTAGGTGACGACAACTCGGTATTCCAAGCCGAGGTGTTTGCCATCACGAATGCTGCGAGATCCCTCCTAGCATCGTCAACAGAAGCACACAAAATTATCGATTTCTACATTGACAGTCAGGCTGCAATCAAGGCCATCGGTAAAATTAGCTCAATATCCAGAGTAGTTGAGGAGTGCATCAACACTCTGAACTCATTGGGTGTCAAACATATGGTCATGCTCCACTGGATTAAGGCCCACGTGGGACATGACTTGAATGAAAAAGTAGATGCTCTAGCTAAGCTGGGCTCTACAGAAGGACCTTACAAACAACTACCACGCCCCACTACTGTTCATGCCATTGCCTTCCGGGACATTCTCATGGACAAGTGGCAAGAACTCTGGATGAAACCAGACAAAACATTTAACAAACTGCCTTTCCGCCAAACTAGGCTTTGGTTTGAAAACGTAGATAACAAATATTCGAAAGATTTCTTAAAACTCGATCGATCTATTCTAAGTAAATTAATTCAAGCCATTAGCGCCCCAGCTACCTGAATTATCATCAGTATAAGATAGGTAGTACATCAACCGAACTCTGTAGGTTTTGCAAAGCGGCAAATGAAGAATCTCATCATATTTGCGCGGTGTGTCCAGCGCTCTCTTCGCAAAGGCAAAGGGCACTCCACACAACAGGTTTTGACATCCCCATGGACCTACCGAGTCTACTTAAGGTTTCTTCGGGAACCAACCATTGGTAGACTCTTTAGTTCCGAAGGGGTAGAGCAAACAGACCATGTGTCTGACTCATTTCAAAACTTTTAAAGAGTGTGTTTATAATAGTCCAAAGCAAAAATCGCATTAGCGGTTAGCCTTTGGGTGGCCGGATCCTCAATATCCACTCACCCAGACTGTCAAAACAAACAAACAACGAACATATAATCGCACCAATATTCTTATTCTAGTCATCCATAGTTTCCTGTATGCTTACTCAAACCCTTCACACACCAGTCTCAATAGTAACATCTCTCTGCATATATACGAGTACCTCCCTCTAGCAACAATAAATATCTAGTCATCACCCACCACTCGCCATGCAACAGTTCCCATCGCGAGGTCATAATGCTCCCCATATTTTTCCAACATGACTTACCAGCCATGTACACTAGAGATGTAATGGGCTGGAACCCAGCTCGAAACTCTGGGCTAGTCCGGAGCTCAGCCTAGCTCGAACTGTTGAAACGTATTTGGCCCAGACCACCTCGAGCTGGGTTTAGGCTCTGGCTCAGCCCAGCTCGAAATTGTCGAGTTATGATACAACTCAGCTCGAAATCGACGAGGCCCTGACCGAACTCGACGGAGCTTAACTGTGGCCCATATCAGTTTGACAACTTTTGTCTTTAACTGAAAGACAAGCCGAGGAAATATTATGCATGACAATGAATGGTCTGTTGCATACTCCATCTTTCCTTAAGTACTACGAGAGTTTGGTGAAACCGCAATAAAATCTTGATAAAAGAATTCAGTGGGCTTTCGTTCGGGTTTATTATGCATCATCAATTGTAGCTGGATTCTTCGTTGATCAGCTTATCCCTCTCGTCTCACCATTGAGACGACTGCCACAATGGTTCAAAAGCCTTTTGAAGTCAATCAGAAGTATCCAAACAAATCTTGGTAGCTATTCGCCGTATGAGCGTTAAATTTGAGCCATAATTCAATAAATCAATAAGGTCAAAATTACTTGTTATGGTTTTTGCGAGGTAGGAGACTGTTAAGATGGATTTGCATATTTCTCTCAATACTTGATAAGGCATTTTGACCACCGTGGTGAGACGGGTGAGACGAGAGGAGAGGAGACGACCGTATCCAAGAATCCAGCTTGTGTTTGTCAGGTAAAGTAAAAGCGTAGAGTAAAAGTTGAAGCCCATACGTTCACGAAAAAGGTTTGAGTGGCATCTCTGAACGTAGGTCTGAATCATTTTCAGTTCTACTACCGGGGGTGAGGGTGGACAGCGTTCTTGGTTGTCACTTTCAAAAGGAATAAATCTTAACTGAAACGCCTGGTGGAAATGAATATGTTAAAAGCTGAGAGTCTAAACAAAACATGATATATTTTGGTGTTTGAAAGTTCCACTATTAGTTGCAACAATCTTAAGTTAGGAGTTCAAACGAAGAAAATTGTTTGCTATCAATATTATCAGAAATTGATACTGTCAAAACTTTGGCGTCACAATTTCATAAAAAAACATAAAACATTGAACAAAAGAATTTGAAGAGATACATTTATCAAGAACATTGAAAACAAGCAAAGACCGGTTTGAATCGAAATGTCTTGTCTGCGCATAAAGATATATTTTGGAGGATGATTAAAAAGTCTGTACGGCAAAAACATGCCATGTACCTCCTTTTTTTCAAAATTTTTACGAGAACTCGGTACTGAAACGTTTAACGAGATGTGAAAGCATATCAAATTCAAATTATTGAAGCGCTCAAGGGAGGGAAGCAAAAAGTCTCTATTATGTCAATAGTACATACATATCATTGGCATGATTTTACTCAAGGTTATCTTGTCGTCTATAAATGCAAGTCCGGGGTGAGACTGGTTTTTTTCGTTGAATGGTACCATCGTCTAAAAGAAACTCTATGTTCTGTCTTTGATTGCACTTTTTAAACACCTAGTTTGGATTAAGACAATTTCGTGGTGCTACCTGACATGAGAACTAGAAACTACTGATGTGAAGAAAGCACCGACAGGGCAAGTAGTCCAGTGCCTTACTTGCCCAAGTAGGAACTTGCCCCAACTTGGGTTTGTACACAGACACTTGAGGGGAAAATGGTGTGGCCAAATTTACGTGAAAAGTTTTATATCAGGGCAAATTAAGTCAGCGTATACAGGAAAAGCAATAAAGTGCACCAACAGTGACGCAGCAACGTGGCTTTGGTTCAATGACTGGTTTGTTTCTGGCACTCTGACTTTAGCTACGAGCAATAAATCATCATTTTGCGGTTTTCCTCAGCTAACCGTCTTGGCTCCCTACGTTAGCAGCGGATCTCGGACTTGCCCAAGTTCTAGTACTTGGCCAAGCTTTGCTTGTAAACAAGTACTTGGGTGCCTGTGATGACTTGCTACTTGCCCTTTTCCCATCAGTACTAGAAACTAGATTGGCCAATAAGTCTATTGGTTTTTCCTGCTCAGACATAGCTCAGCCAAGACATGGGTCGGGTCAGCCCGATCATGAGCCAGCTCAGACATGGGCTAGCTTGGATTTGGCCCAGCTCAGACTTGACTCGAAATATCAACCCCATCAACCCAGCTCAGCTCGAAACCTGTTTTTTTTTGGCCCAGCCCAGCTCGTGAGCTGGAAACTACTGATGGGGACTAAACAAAAAATCACCGGAGGTTGCAAGTAGGGCTACCAATTTACATTTTCAATGGCATACGGCATTACTAGCGGAAGATCGAAAACCCGTTAGTTAATCACAAAAGTGACCCTGATTTTTCTCCGATCAAACCAGGGTCACCTTTTTGGCCTAGCCTAATACTCTACGATACGTTAGAAAGGGCCCGTGCTTTGACTTTGCTAGCTTTCTGGCGATCCTGATTTTGGAAATTTGTTTGATCCCATCACTACTGGAAACTGTCACTCCAGCTCAGCTCGAAATGAGCCACCTTCCTCTTAGCTCAGCCCAGCCCGAAAATTCTTGGCTCATTACACCTCTAATGTACACCTACATACACTACAATGAAACTTCTTATGGAGAGCTTCTTATGCTTTGAGTTCCCAATCAGTTTCTGTTAAAAAAAATACAACATGTCAAATCAATGTTGGAGTGAATTTTGTGATGTGGAGAATGCTAAAGATTTTGAGACAAAGATAATTCTAGACGATGATGATGGAGAAGAACATGAGGAGGACGTCAAAGAGGACGTCAAAGAGGATGACAAAGAATGCTTCTATGAGGAGGACGAAGAGGACTTATACGACTATGATGACGATGAGGATGGCACTGAAACGTGACGGCACGCCTGGCCCTGATTCCAGACTAGGTATATGATGCTTTCAACGAACGGCATTAGGCCTACAATGTTAAGGAAGGGTGGGCCTACGTGCTGACGAAATATCAAGTTCCTCTACGGCTCAAAATTTTCGACTTTTTAGCAAGTTGGTTAATATGGGTGAATACTTTTTATCCCTGAGAAGGTTTTTCAGGTTGGCGAAAACTAGCTGACTTTTAAACGATGCACGGTGATATGATCTCAATCACCAACATCAAAAGTTCAATGAAAAATAATCTTGAATCAATTTTAGCTGATGTAGTTATAGAAATATGTAGACAGTATGATTTTTGAGCAATATTTTGCCCTTGTTTTTAACTTTATACTCATCTGCGCAACTTTTTGCTTCAGGGAGCCGTGATATGACCTCATTGGGGCACAATGAACGATAAACAAGTTTTTCTGAAATGGACTGCCATTCTTAATCTAGGGGACAAGCACTTGTGCTATTTCGTATCCTTGAGTCTTGTGGTGGAATAGATACCATTTTGTGAGCTTCAATCACTTCGTTAATGATATTGTTGTCTGTTTGCACTACTCCAGCCACGCCAAGCACTCCGAAACCCTCACCAAAGACGAAAGCTAAAGCCGTCATATCGTATCAAATTTGATGAGACAAATTAATGCAGAAGTGATAGTGTACCTTATCAAAGCAGAAACAACATTGAAAGTTCGAGCTCAAGATATAAATCATCATTGAACAATGTGTATTTGGTCTCTTGAGTATTCCAAGTGACCTTTAATTGATCAACGAGGTGCCAAGAGTATTTTCAAACATATGGGCCTTTATTTCGAAGTGGTGGCCTTTCCGAAATAAGGCATCAACTTTACGTTGATGCTTCATGGAGTTCTAGCTCGTCTCTATACGCACAATCTCAACGCATCAACAAAAACTCGGCCCTTGGGATTCGTTTCGTCGTCAAAAAGAACTGCTTCAAGAAAGAAGCATACATATTTTTGTGCAAGTGAACGGATAAATCGAAACTTTCCAAGCTACCAATCATTGATATTTGTGCGCCCATCAACGATATTGAGTTCTACACATCAAAACCAGCCTGGAATATCGAGAGATGAACCTTGGAATAAAATACCAGCCGTCCTTAGACTTACCAAGATTAGCACAAAAGGTTGCTTGTGACTTATGACTTAATTGACCTGCCAATTAACTAACATCCCATGTTTTTCATATTGTGCTGTAGCTTTCCTGATTTGCTATTGATGTCTGAAAGTTAATAAACTAGTTATTCTTTGTCAAACAATTTCATGTATGATTTGTCATTCTGAAGGATACCACCACCGTTGTTAGATTATGTGTAAATGCTGCAAGCAATTGGCGAGGTATACGTTTTCACAAGTACAAGTAGTTTTCTATGCAAGTTCCTGGACAAACCGTAATCTCATTTCTCATTTCAAAACACGGCGAAGGAGAATCGGTTTGTTCAGGGAGCCCGAACGAGCTTTTATGGTAGGACAAAATGGTGTTCAATTAAATGCTTAGATTAATAGAATGGCAAACTTATCAAAATTGATCGCATTGTCTGAACATATTCAACTTCAAATGAGCTTAAACACAATTGTTAGAATTGTATCATCGGTAGCTCTTCGCATGTTTAAAGCATAGGCCATTTTTCGCCAACCTGAAAAACCTTCTCAGGGATAAAAAGTATTCACCCATATTAACCAAATTGCTAAAAAGTCGAAAATTTTGAGCCGTAGAGGAACTTGATATTTCGTCAGCACGTAGGCCCACCCTTCCTTAACACCGTAGGCCTAATGCCGTTCGTTGAAAGCATCATATACCTAGTCTGGAATCAGGGTCAGGCCTGACGGGAAAGTTTCTAGGTGTCGCTCACAATGTTTGCAATCTCAATCGACCAGAAGCCAAGCTGGTTCATATTTTTTGTCACAACTTCAGTGGATATGATTCGGAATTGATATGGAAACACTTAAAGTTAAATCAAGCTTGTGTGTATGGCAGTGTGTATGGTTGTATGGCTCTGAATACGGAAAAAATTAGGAGTCTGAAACTCGGAAATTTTGTTTTTCTTGATTCAATGTCATTTCTACAAGGATCTTTAGCTGAATTGGTCAATGATTTGGCTATATCAGGAGCACAATTTGGTGTGTTGGAACAAATGGGATTTGCTCAAGACATGAATAAACGCGCTCTTTTACTTCGAAAGGGTGTTTTTCCATATGAGTTTGCCTCGAGTATTGAGAAGCTTAAAAGCGACCACCAACATACCTGTCAAGTAAACGTTTTTCAATCATCTTACAGACTTGATGGTGAGTGATGAGGATTATGATCATGCGAAGAAAGTTTTTGAAGATTTTGGTTGTTGCAATATGTTAGATTACATGATGCTTTACATGAAGCTAGATACAGCTCTCTTGGCGGATGTGTTTATTCATTTCCGCGAGACCATGCATGACAAGTTTCAACTTGATCCTTGTCAATATATTTCATTACCAGGGTATGCTTATGATTGTATGTTGAAATTGACCGGAATTCATATTCGAGATCCGGACAAGTTTTTGCTACTTGCGCAAAACATTCGAGGAGGTTTCTCTTTTATTGGTCAGCGATTGGAAACTGATCAAACTGATTCTAAAACTTTTGTTTGTAATGATCGACTTCCATCCAAGTGCAACAACATACTGTACATTGATGCTAACAATTTGTATAGCTGGGCGCAATGTCAATCACTGCCCATTGGGAAATATTAATTTCTCTTGCAAGGACCGGTTTTCAGCGGTATAAAGTTCACTCTCGGGCACAGCAAAGGAAACCAAACGCCACCATTAGAAATCTTACTTCATGGCGCTGTGTTCACGAGTGGCCGGAATCCAATTTTCCAGCTACTTGTGAAGAAAATAGACATTCTCTAACATCAAATTTGGCTTCGAGTGGTGTTGAGAACTAAAGTGCCCCCACCACGTCCATGCCTGGTACAGTATATTCTCTATCTTTCCTTGAAATCACATGATAGCCAGAGAACCTAAGCTCACTATCCGAGACGTTGGCGTGAAGCCAAGTCTCTGTAAAAGTCCACTGGTTTGGACCCACGAAAGAATGTACTCCTCTTTTTAAAACCTTGATTGACGCTACTCAATTCTTCATCATCATCAACAACCATATTAGCACGCGATATTTTGAGATTGTCAAACTTGAAAGCTTCATCCATGATGACATTTGTCCTCGTAACTGTGTCTTTTGAGCCGATTCATTGTAAGATAAAATGGTTTGAATATAATTCTGGTAGGGTGACAATGCGGATGACAAATCTGTAATTAAGGTATCATTGACATAGACTTCAATGGCTTTGAATAATCTAGCCGGAAAGAGATTGACACCCGATAATTCACACTCCGAGGCACCACACCATCCCCCATGGTTCTAATTTGAGCCAATCCTGTCAATCGAATCGATTTGAGCTGAAGGTAGTGTTCTGAACCTTGAGGTTCTAAATGAAATTGAAATGGTCCTTGAGTATTTTCAGAGAGGGGGCAAATTGTCACAGTTCGCCCACTCTTGACTATAGGATCGGGATCCAACATTGAAAAAAGATCTATGTCTTCAGACACTGTTGATCCAGTAGTAACTTTTGAACCACCATAGGCCTTGCTTTGTTCCATGATGATGACAATAATAAACAAGCCAAGACGAGCGATAGCATGTTTTTTAATAGGTTCATGAGCATGGCAATGGTTAGACAAAATGATAAAGCTCATCATGAACGATTAATATATAAGAAACCAGCATAAAAATCGTGCATGCGCACAACATGATTCATATGATTCATGCGAATCAAATCACATCATGTTTAATAATCGGAAACGAAATGTTCAAAATGGACGAGGCATTGGATCGATTCTTTCATCCATCTTTAGAAAGATTGCCCCATATGCTAAAACCATGATCAATATCGGTAAAAAGATGCTTTCATCACCACCAGCCCAGAGAATCATTGAGACAGGCAAACAATCAGCTAAGAAGGCTGGTATAAATGTAGTGGATGACGTTCTACAAGGGAAAAATGTCAAACAAAGCTTGAAAAGTAACTTGTCATCTACGGTTGAAGATGTCAAAGATTCAGCCATTCAAAAAGTAAAACAGCAATTATCACAGATGAGTTACAACACCGATAATGATGTCGATCGCAAAGCCAAAAGAAAAAAGAGAAAAAAGAAAGCAAATTTAACCCAAACTTATACAAGCAATAGATTTAAGAAATCGAAAAAGAACCAGTTACAACAACCACAGCAGAGTAATACTCGATAACAACATCGTAGGATAACCAAGGGACATATTTTCGACTCAATCTAATGAGCGTGACATGACGTTTCATTATAACTTATATCAAAATTATGTGGCGACCGATCGACCAGCATCCTTTAATTGAATATGCAAAGTTTCAAAGTATAACAATATCAAGAACACGGGCGTTCGAAAAATGAGACGTGTTATGGGTGGAATCAATTCATGTACCATGCATCGTGAGGTGAAGCGTCCGAGAGTGAGAAATCCAAATTATATTTATAAAAACGTCAACAAATTCAAGCTGATTTAGTAGACATGACCGCTAACAGTAAGTCAAATTTCAACATTATATATATATTTACGGCTATTGATATGTTCTCCAAATTTGCATTTTGCTGCCCTATGAAAAGAGAAACGGGTGACGAGACGGTCAACGCATTGGAAAAAATGATTTAAGCTTTTTAAACACCGCCACAAGAATTGTTTACCAATCGTAGTACTGAATTTACCAATGCTCGAGTTGGGCGAGTTTTGGATAATCATCACATCACAAATCGATTACCACAATCAGACATAAAATGTGCTGGTGTTGAAAGGTTTAATAAAACAATTCAAAATAAGATTTATAAATATATGACTGAAAATCATAGCAAACGTTATGTCAATCTTATTGATGATTTGATGTTTTCATTTAACACCACGGAACATTAAACCATTAAGATGACACCGCAAAATGCTGAAAAGGCTGAAAATCATTTATGGGTGTTGGATCGTCTCATGATATTCTACCATCGTGGTACTCAATCGCAAAGAAAACGCAAATATCAAAGGGGTGATATTGTGAGAATTTCAAAAGCTAGAGGAGTGTTTCAGCGGTCATATCATACTCAAAACAATCCCACACTGTTTCAAATTGTTGATATTCGCGATATGCCTATTCCCATGTACATTCTACATGCATTTGACGAAGAAAACAATGTGGTCGAGGTTGGTTTTTATGATAGGGAAATCACATTAGTCGATTTTAACATGTTTCAAATTGAGAAAAACCATCAAAGAAAAAACTGTTTATTTCCAGTGAAATGGAAACATTTACCAACTCGATATCATTCATGGCTACCTAACAATATTCATTCACGCAAAATGAATGTCTCAAATAGTGTCGAAAAATAAAATACAATGTTTATGGAGTGTGTGAAATGTCCGTTCAAAAGTACATTACAATTTCCATTGACAAGGAGAGAGCTGTAAATCGCATACCATTTCCATTTCCTGACCAATCCCAATGATGCTTGGTATATTTCCATGACCCACGCCATCATTTATCTACATGAGACGACAGGAACTCGTCATACGTTAACCATCGAATTGGATGAACTCAATGGCACACGAGCCAAGTAAATGGAAAACGTAATCTAATATCATACATGATGATTTAATGTCACATTTATTACTACCTTCTTATACACAAATGGTACTGCTAGGGATCATGTTTTCAGTAAAGTGCTAATAGATGAATAAGGCTCTTTAATAATAATAATAATAATGGAGGGGGATGATATTTATCCCATTCGAACATCTCACAACTTTAATGGTGCAAATGTTGTCAATTTAGCCCTTTATAATTGCATTCAAGCGGGGAAAGTCGTCAGTCATTATAGTCTGGTTCAATGTTTAGAGACATTCATACGCAAAAGTTATCGCAATGATAATGGTAAAAAGTCATATCAAAAATGTCATCCATGCCCCAATTGCTTTCAAAAACTATCGAGTCCACGCTACGCAAGAGCCATGCCATCTTGGAGCAGAATAGTTTTCCAGCAGATGAAGATCTCTCAGCCAACGTTCCCACTGTTGTAACCAATTCTCCGGCAAGTCTTGATCCCAATCAACTTGTTCACGGCAAAGTTCTTGAAAAATTTGTTTGGCTGGCATTATTGCCGGCCCTACTATGCCAAGTGGGTCATAAACTGAATGAGTGACAGAAAGTATTCCTCTCCGTGTTTTAGGTTTGTCTTTCACATTGACCTTGAAACCCAAACTGTCGTTTTTCACATGCCACACAACACCCAGCGCTCGTTCAAGAAGGAGTTCACAATTTTCCAAGTCTAGATTTGGTGTGACTGGTGACCGATCAAGAACAGGAATGCTCTCGAAAACTTCTCGGTGATTTGTGGTCATTTTGTTTAGATTGAATTTCCCAAACTTGCAAATGCGTTTCACCTTGTCAATGACTTCTTTGGCTTGGTTGACATTGTCCAGAGAAGTCAGCATATCGTCGACATAAAAATCTTGCCTGACAACTCGATTGGCTAAATCCAAATTGCTTCCCCCAAGCTGGCAATCATTTACTGCCTGCTTGAGGGCGAAGTTAGCGCGGCTGGGCGACGAAACAGCTCCAAAGACATGGACCCTCAGTCGATCCTCCCTTGGAGGTTTCGTTGAATCTCCGCCTGGGAACCAGAAATATCGAAGGCAATTGGAATCCTCTTTTGGAATCCGTACTTGATAGTACATCTTCTCGATGTCGGCCATTATTGCTATTTGGCCTTGCCGAAATCGAAGTAGGACTCCAATTAGATTGTTCGTGAGGTCGGGTCCCTGGAGGAGTTTGTCATTCAATGACATTCCAGCAAATTTTAACGAACAGTTGAACACTACTCGAATAGATTGTTTCAGTTTATGATAAACCGCATGGTGTACGATGTACCAGGTTTTATCATTTTTCCAAGCCAATTCACTCGTAGGTATTTCTTCGGAAAATTCTTTTACTAACATCATCTCCATAAACTCGCAGTAGTCCGCTTTGAATTTTGGGCTTGCAACAAGTTTCTTCTTGACTCCATCCAACATTCGGAGGGCCTGATTTCGATTGTTTCTCTCGAAAGGGTAGCGAGATGCAGTAATGTCCACTTTTGTCCTTGTGGATTGACCTTTCTACCGCCTCCAACCACTTTTGATCATCGACAGAAGGTCCACAATCGTCTTCTCCTGAATCCAAGAAATCCTGGGCAAACATTTTTTTGATTTCTTTTTCGATGGCATTGTGTTCACATTGTGTTCTATTGACTTTAACCCTTTTTCTACATCCAGCAGTTAACGGACCATTAAGGTCCCAACCTAGCTTATGCCGAGAAGCATATGGTTCGTTATCTAATCCACTCACAATCTCCAAAGGTTTGATGGCGGCTGGAGCATTTGCTCCAAACATCAACCCCACACTCGCATTGATGAAAGCGACGGGTACGTCGATCAAATGCTCGAAATTAGCCCATTCTTACCGGGTCACCACATCATCTTGGGAAATTGGCAAAACGTCTTTGGAAAATACAACAGGGAGGCTAATTATCTCATTTCCATTGATATCCAGAATCTCTAGACCACTAATTGCTCTGGTCTCGACCGCTTTTCCGTTCCATTCCATGGTGGTTAGTTGAATGGTTGTTTTCGGACCTGAGATCCCCAGCTGGTCCATTAGACTGTTGGTTGCAAAACAATCACTTGAAAAATTGTCCAGTCCTGTGTAGGTGACAACTTCCTTTTGTGATCCTCCGATTCTCACCCTGACCGGTACTAGAGGGAGAGCAATCCGATTGGAACGGCTGTCCCTCTCTTGCGAACATGACTTCTCCACACAACAAGTGGAGGTTGATTTTCGCTCGGCGTTCAATCCAGGGAAGGATGGTTCGTTGGTAGAGAATTTGAGCTCGGCTTGGTTATGTAAACTGGTTGGATGAGACTTGCCACACTTTCGACACCTTAGGCGAGCCTGACAATATCTAGAGATGTGGCCGGTTTCCAGGCAACCAAAACACAAGCCCTTTTCACGAAGAAAATCAGCCTTCTCCTCCCACGGCTTCTTGGCAAAGAAAAAGCATGTGGCAATTGTGTGGTTTACTTTCTTACACACCAAGCAAGGGTGTTCAAGGTTGGTATTTGCCCCTGTGGCCATCGAGATCAATCGTTTCTTGAGAATCGGGGTTTCTTGACGTGAAGTTTCGTTACGCGGTGCTTTATCGTGGATTTCACTAAAAATCGGGGTGGACAGAATTGCCACTTGTTCTACCACGAAGTTGCAGAGATTTTTGAATTGCACAATCCCGGACCTGGAAAGGACACGATATGCATGGTTTCTCCATCGTTCCCTCGGCTTGAAAGGAAGTTTCATTATAATCTCTTGCATCTGGGATGGGCCATTCAGTTGGTTTAATGAGCTAACATCTTTCATGCAGTTCTTGCAAGATCTCAAGAAGATCGAGAACTTCTTTAAAGCTTGATCGTCGTCCATCTTCATCGAGGGCCATTTTGAGATCTTTTTCAGGAAGGCACTAGCGATCTTGAATTCGTTGCCATATTCTCCGTCCAGGAGTTTCCGAGCCTCGTCATAACCACTCTCTCTGTCTAGATGCAGGCAGCTTCGAACCAGGTCCTGAGGATCGTTTCTCGTGTACTTTTCAAGGTAGAACAGGAGATCAGACTTGGAGCTCGTTCTGCTACTAATGATATTATCAAATGCGATTGTGAAAGATTGATAGGCTGTTGGGTCGGACCCGTCAAAGACCAGAGGTTCGCTCTTTGGAAGGTGGGACCGCTCCGCAATCTCCAGCAAAGTGCAGCTTGACTGCTGGGTTGGGCTTTGATTGAAGGCGGTTCCCCGGAGGGCTCCGGGCTCGCACCAATTCCATCTATTCGATCTAATTCTCTCTTCAGATGGTCCAACTCCGTCCGTTCGGATTCGACTTTAATTTGGTCTTCGAGGACTTTGATTCGATCCTCTTCATCTTCATGCGCTCGTTGAATTCTTCGTTTTTCTTCTTGAATGGCTCGCATTTTTCCGTTGAATTCAATCTTGGACTTGATTTTCGCTTCATCTTTGGCCAATTGAACTCTAGCAACAGATGAAGACTGTGAGACTTTTGAAGCTTGGGAAACAGTAGACCCAATGTCGGAAACGCTATCTTCGGGATTCACCGTTTTACCACGAGTTTCTGCTATCCATCTTTGGATTTTTAGCTCAGCCTTCGTGATTTCTTGTTCTTTGATATCAAACCAATTTCTGAGTTGAAGCCGATCGCTCTCTTCCACTTTGAGGTTGCCGCATTCCGCTTCCACCGCTTCGAAAAAGACTTTAATTCGACTTTTAAGTTGGTTGAGCGATTCTTCCACGACGTCTAAATTAGCCTCATGGCTCATAAGTTTGAAGATTTCGTTGGTGTTTCTTGTCACATTGGCCAACAATGACGAGGGCCACTTGATTCCAACACCCTCCAATGCAGCGGTCCCACTCTCTTCGGCAAGACTTGCAGCGTTAGGAATCTCTGCCTCCTCGACCGTAACGACCTGCTTTCGCGACATCTTGATCAGGCGAGCTTGATTCGTTCAGAGAACCTTGTTTGAAACTGTCAAAGATTCTCTCCTCAACCCAGAGTTCTAGACGCGACTTCCAACCCGCAAATGAATACGCAAATGGTGGAACTAAATGACGATTTCCTATTAGTTATAACGATGAGCAGAATAACATGAAGAGAGTAGCTTACAAAAGTTGGGGCTCTCAGGGAAATCCAACAAAGAAGGCACTGATCACATTAGGAAAGAAGAACTGCGTGAACAAAAAAATGGCTCGTACGAAGAAAACGAGAATGCTCATGGTAGGTACAATAAGGGTGGCCAAAATCATCAACACTTTATATATATTATTGCCACAATTTTAGTGGATATGATTCTCATTTGATTTTGAAACGTTTAAAGTTAAATCAGGATTGTCCAACTATAGCGTGTATGACTCTGAATACGGAAAAAATTAGGACTCTGAAACTCGGAAATTTTAATTTGCTTGATTCCATGTTTGGCTAAATCAGGATCGCAATTTGGAGTGTTGGAACAAATGGGATTGTTCCAATCCCATTTGGGGGAATTGGGGGAATCTTGGGGAGTAAAGGTCCCGGGGCGAATCCATTTGTCCAGCCATGTGGCTTATTGGCTTCAGACCTTCTCTCTCTCACCAGATATAAGGCATCTTCTCTGTTATGGATATATTCCTCCCCTTCGAACATGGGCTCCATCCAGTGATCTAAAAGACAATCTGAGCGCCCGTAACCCCAAATACAAGTCTTTTTTGAATGACCAAGAGAGAGAATATTGAAAAACACCCTGCCGGAAAATTTGAAGGTGGTTGTCTCCAATCGAGAAAAAGAGATAAGAGCACACACAAGTCCAGCTCAATGGACTCACATTGGCACCAAGTCCAACCCAGCCCACATTCCATCAACAGGGTTGGGTACACCAGCCGCCACAAACATTGTAGATTGAGGGACCCCCTGAATTGAAAAAGACGCCACTGGAACCTCGCAACCTCTGGCCTTGAACGCAAAGGCTCCGCCCGAGGCCGTTCTAGAAATCAAACGCCCCCCGATCCCTAGAGACAAAGCTGCATGCACCAAGCGCGAGACGTGTAACATTGCAGTAACCCAAGAACATGGGAACCGCCTGTTGGGAAATCTGGATACAGAGCGATTCAATTCATACCTGTTTATTGTAAAAATAATTTGCTACACCCTCCAAATTCATATGACGACTAACCAACGGCATAAATGCCCCGCTTATGATTGTATGCTGAAATTGACCGGAATTCACATTGATCATATTTGAGATCCCCGACATGTTTTTTGCTTCTTGCTCAAAACATTGGAGAGGTTTTCCTTTTTTTGGTCACCGATTGGAAACTGATCACACTGAATCGAAAACTTTTGTTGTGAATGATCGAAAACAAATGATTTCATCCAAGCGCAACAACATACTGTACATTGATGCTAACAATTTGTATGGCTGGGCGCAATGTCAATCACTGCCCATTGGGAAATATCAATTTCTTCTCAAGTAATGAAATAGATTGTTTAAATGTGATGGATCTCGATGATCATGATGATT
>NC_081441.1:1008213-1012569 GCF_007210705.1 Tigriopus californicus | reverse complement strand
ACGGATATAACTTTGAGTTGGATATGGATTATCCATCAACATTACATGATGCTCATCAAAGTTTTCCGTTAGCTCCTGAAAAGCGTTCAATCACAATTGACATGCTTTCTACATATCAAAAAAAATGCAGGCAAGGGTTGAGTATGAAAAACAAAAGTTGCAGTAAGCTCACGGCAACATTTTTTGACCGAAAAACATAAGTTGTTCATTATGTTACTTTAAAACTATACTTAAAATTGGGCATGAAAATCACAAAAACATTTAGAGTCATCAAGTTTCGTCAATCTCAGTTTTAAAAGAAGTACATTGATTATTGCAATGAAATTCGTCAAAGTTCTCGAACAGACTTCAAAAAACGTTTATTCAAATTGATGGCCAATTGCATCTATGGCAAGTTAATTGAAAACACATCCAAACATTTGCAAGTTAAGTTTGCGCAAACGGAAGAAAAATTGGTACACTATACTACTAGTCCATGACCATAAATAAATACCTGGCGCACATGTCATTTTGGTGGAGGTAGCTTTTACCAACTTTTCGAGTCAAATGACGTCATTTTGGCCAGCGTAGTCTTTACCCACGCGTCGAGTCAATTTTGGTGCTAGGTGTCTTGATTACCCACTTTTGGAATCGCAGAATTGCAACGAAATACCGGAGGAGAAATTAAACCCAAAAGCTCTCTTACACCTCCAGACGGATGAAAAAAAGGCGAAAGCCCTGGGCGTGTCCTTCCACACCAACACGGATGAGTTAGTCAATCAAGTCCATTCGGTAGCCACCCTGTGGGACCCCAATAACACTTAAACAAAGCACAATGGATTTTCATTCCTCCATACTCACCACATCATGGAGGCGCTTGGGAAAGACTGGTCAGAACGGTAAAGACCCATTTACGGAGGACTATAGGGACAGCTTTGTTACAAGAAAGAGAATTAGAAACGACCATTATACAAATCGAAGGAATTATAAATTCGAGACCAGTATCCAGCCTAAGCGATGATCCCAACTCCTTAGAACCTTTAACACCGGCGCATTTTTTAATTGGAAAGCCGCTAACCTTGATGCCAGCAGAAAAAGCACCTCATGAGGGAATGCCATTCAAGAAAGCCTACAAACACAGACAACAAGTGATGAATAGGTTTGAGGCAAGATGGAAAAAGGAGTACCTAGCAAGCCTACAAACCCCAAGACCATTGGGAAGAATAACAAAGCCGATTGAAATTGGGCAGATGGTGTTCGTGAAGCCCGTAGGAAAAGACAAGAAATTCAATTGGTGGCTGGCCAGAGTCATTGACACGCACCCTGGTCCAGATGGAGTAGTTCGAGTAGTGACCCTAAAAACGGAAAACAAAGTATTCAAAAGGGGAATCGAGCACATCTTCTACCTTGAACAAGATGCCCAAAGAGAAGACAATGTGCCAAACCCAACTTTGACAACAAAACCAGAAGAAAAACAAAAAAGGAAACTATCTCCAGTGGGCGAACCACCCAAAAATAAAACAAGGCCGGCAACGAAAACGACGAGAACCGGCCGGACAGTCCGTAAGCCGAACAGGCTCCTAACTTTTGCCTTGGGAGCATTGGTTCTTCTTTCGTTAGTCAGCAATGGGTTCACAACCACAAAACCCCCAACAAAGTCACTGCAAAGCACTTATATGTCAACACCACCACCAATAGTAAGAGTTGCTAAACCATATCTGATGGAACACATAGGAACAACTTACAAAGGAATATCCATGGGACACCTAGTGTTCTCAATTGGAATGGACGAGCTCACCAACCTGACAATGATGGCAAAAATGGTGTGAAAGAGTGGAGCAGAAAAAACATGAAGACCTTTGGTGGGATCCAACAAAACAAAAATATAAAGATGATTCGACAAAAGCGTGGAAAAAGGAAAACATGCCTAAATTGAAAAGTGCATTCGACCGATATAAATGAATCCACTTAAGGATGGAAAAAGAGGACAGCCGAATACAAAATTTCCTGCAAGATCAACCAACTACTCGTAATAGATCTAAGCGCTTTTTTGCCACATTGGGCGCTTTTGCTATTGGAGGAGCCCTAACCTTTGCTGCAGAAGAAATTTCACATCTATCTCAGCAAACAGGGTCATTTGAGAATGAGCAAGTTCACGGGCAACACATTCACAACATAGAAAAAAGAATACAGAAAGACGAGGTCCAAGACCGTCACTTTGAGGTGGCAATCAAAGAAAATCAAATGTTGTTGGCTACAACTAAAGCAGATGAACATCTCGACGCCTTTCTAATTCGGACTGATCAAATTTTAAACAAATTAGTGGAAGATCACCGTGACTTAGTATACAAAATTGATGATCTGTTTGGGAAAATATTTCATACCTCGCTAATTCCTCTCCAATCCTTGAAGAAAGCAATTGCAGAAATGAACCTAAAACTCAAACCGGACCACAGTCAAGTCTTATTAGAGGACACCAAAGACACCTTCCAAATGCCCTTCTCAATTGTGAAGGACAATAACACAATTTTGGTGATTCTACACATACCAATTGGAAACGAACAAGGAAAACTCAACCTTTATAAAGTTCACACATTGCCATTCAGCTTGGGCACAAAAGGAACAATTGCCCAGCTACATCTACCTCCTTATTTCGCTATGACTAAAGAATTGACAATGTACGCCACCCTTTCCAATGAAGAGATAACAAAATGCATAAATATTAAACAAAAATGGTTGTGTGGGCTACACGTACTGCGAAAACAGTTTAAACAAGATTGCGCAGCAAGCCTATTGGCGGAAAGAAGACTGGACAGATCAATTTGTGGAGTCCAAGTAGTGGGAAAATATCCGGAAGCAGTCCGTTTAAACTCAACGACGTTCTTGCTTCATCACCCACAACAGACACAATTATGGCTGAAATGTTCTAATCGTACAAGTACTCACACGCTGCAAGGCACATTCTTGGCAAACATTGGAGGTTGCGAAGGGAACACGTATTCGTACCAAATTCTGGCGCAACCAAATATGTCGAATAAAAAATATTTCCTACATCCAGATACAGACTACAACATTAGCACCCTCCTGAACGAGTATGAAATAGAACATATAGCGACGTTAAACCTTAACAAGACAATCCCTGTTGCAGTAGAAGACTTAACACTAAACCCACCGCGTATGTGGGAGTGGAAAAAACTTCTCTCCATTTTTGCTCTATTGTTCAGTTTAATTGGTGGAATACTAATTGTTAAAAAATGTACAAAATCAAAGACGATTCGAACTGAAGTAGGAAACAGAACACCAACCACAACACGAGCAAATCCAATTATACGAATTTCCCTTAGGTATGAGAAATTTAAGGCCAGAAACCCGTCAAATACTTCAAGAATGATCACAGTCTTAGGTAAACATTCATGTGACATATCGGCAGACTAAAAGGCAACTCCCTAATCCCCCTTCCACCGTCTCTAACAAACAAACGAGAACAAGGGGTCGTTACTAGCCTACTTAAATAAAACCAAGTATCTAACCACGCCTGAACATTCAACCCAATCATATATGTAAAAATAATGTATTTCATGATTGTCTATGTTATTGATAAATTTGTTAATCATTCCAGCGGTCGCACTCGGTTCAATCTACATTCGACAAATAACCCATAATTCCCTTACCAGTTATCCCCATTGTTTCTTATTTGGCAACAAGGTTGTGTTGGCTTACTTCATAAGTCCAAGGCGGGGAGTATATTCCGTACACATTCAACGATTTGGACAAAAGGGAAGAATGATCGCACGAAACAGGGTTGGACAAGCGGAGGAGAAAAACCATTATCTTCAGCTTGAATTGCTTGACGAACAAGAGGGGAGACATGGACGATAAATCACTCGTCAGACTAGAAACTCCACCCTGTCCTCTCAACTCACTGAAAAGAAACAGTGCTGCATTCAACACTGCAACGCAAGATGCATCAAGCAATGACAAGAAAAGCGATGATGAAAATCCAATCAGTGCAATGAATGCAAGAAAAAGGGTCATCAAGGAAGCACAAGGGGACGAACCCCGGACCGACGATCCAGGAGTCACGATATACCTGTAACGCTCGAATCAAGTCTTGACGAGATCAAGAAACGAGACTTAGAAGTACCTAAAGAAATGAAAGAAATGTTGGTCTCGGTGGTAAGTCGTAGACTGCCTTTTATTCATAAAGAACATAGATTTATATACACAACTAGAAAGGAGAAAAGGAGGAGCTTAAGGCAGAGAAGAGGAGGGGCTTAAAGCGCGTGTTTCAACTCTGTAGTAACTTGTTGGAGAGTAGAGTCTCTCTTTGGGATCAGGGTGTGGCTCTCTCATGTCGATGCTTTTGTTCGTATACAT
>NC_081441.1:1006508-1008151 GCF_007210705.1 Tigriopus californicus | reverse complement strand
TACCTCTCGAAGCGAGAAGAGAGCATTGGACAGCATCCCAAGTTGCTAATTGCAAGATAGTTGCTTGAGGGATTTGATTTTCATCCACGAAGAGTTGGGCATCATTGAGCAGTTTGGAGGAGTCCAGAGGTTTGCTGTGGATCGCCGGAGCAGAGTCAACGATCACCCTTGTGGCACGCCTTGTTCGAGTGGAACTTTCATCCCAGACAAACGGACGTATTCCACGATTTGCCATTGACCAAAAAGGCCGTACAACCAGTAAGCTTAACCCCTTCTGTTCACTTGTTTGCCCCTTCCTACCTAAACCTTTTGCCAGAGTTAGACCGCTGATAGGTGCATTCTGATTAGCAAATAGGTTATTAATAAAGTGAAAATATTTGTATATAATATACACTGCGTGTGCTGTCCCATCATTCATGAGGAGTTAGATTATTGGAAGTAGTGATCTATTCAATTGCGTTTGATAGACATAGAGAGTGACCCCGAATTGCATGTAGGTACGGCTGTCTTGAGGTAAGCCCAGTAAGTAGTATGCAACTGAAGTCGAGTTGTGCTCTTGGGGAGTAGAGATAACCCTCCGCCGATCTATCAAGGTTTTCACCTAGTGCTTGGGTCAAAATTATCTATGTAAATCCCGTCCAGTGTGGGAATCAATGTCTGGACGGAACATAGGTATTTTTATGGTGCCGCGACACGGAATCTTTGATTCCCGTGATTTTTATACCTTGACCCAGTCTTGTACTGGAATTTTACTCTTATTGATGAAAAGTGAGGAACCGGCTCGCGACAAAGAAATGTGAAAAATTTGATGGTGCCGCGATTAC
Organism: Tigriopus californicus; assembly: GCF_007210705.1. Classification (NCBI taxonomy): domain Eukaryota; kingdom Metazoa; phylum Arthropoda; class Copepoda; order Harpacticoida; family Harpacticidae; genus Tigriopus; species Tigriopus californicus. The sequence continues at coordinate 1,007,327 of NC_081441.1, read as the reverse complement.
TTCAGAGCCCCAAAGCTTGAATTTTGAAATAGGTTCCCAAAAATCAAATCTCAATGTTGTTACAATTTCTGAATTCGAAATTTCTAATTTGATTGTAAGATGAGCTGACCTTTAAATTAATCGAAAATCGTTGAAGTAAGTAACTTTCTGTTTATAATAAGCATTTCGAGAAACGTCCTACAAATTTAAAAAGTTTCTTGATATCTCGGTTATTGTTTATGGAATTCGAATTCGACTTCCAAACCAAGTGAATGTGAAGAGTAAATTGTGAAAAAATTCGACAAGCAGCAAAAATGGCTGAGTCAACGCCCAGGATGATTTTGAGGAGTGAGAAGCAAGCACGGACTAAAGCTAGGGACGACAAATACAATGCTCTGGCCAACGCTATCGCCCTCTTGAGAACGGAATTGAAACGAGAGAGCCCTAGCCTGTCCATCCTTTTGCCGATTCTACCACAACTCTCCTTAATCAAATCCACATTATATCCCTCGGCTACCGGCTACCACATCATATTTTCCATTCCAGTTCAAAATAGCGCCAAAAAAGGCACCCTCTTTGAATTGATACCTGTTCCATGCACAATTGAGTACATCATTCTAATATGTTAAGGAAAAATGATGTACAGGGAGAACAATTGGTTACGGAACAGTGTTTTGAAACATCCGGAAAAAATGAACACCCTGTGTAACAAACAATCACCAGCGTGTCCAAGCCACGCTGAATCGGCGTGTCCAAGCTGTCTTAAACTGGAGGGTCCAGGCTAGCGGGAAACGGCGTCTAAGCTGTCTTAAACTGACGGGCCCAGGCTATCGTGAAACG
>NC_081441.1:1004143-1005045 GCF_007210705.1 Tigriopus californicus | reverse complement strand
CTAGGTGCTCTCCACCTTTGAGAGCTATCAAGGTATTTTTATCTAGTGCTTGGGTCAGGAGTTCCATGTTTCCGTTCACCACGGGAATTCATTAAGTCAGGACCTTTCACCCCTGGCTGGTGAACGGAACAATACCTATTCACCGCCTTATCAACACAGCTGTCGTCGAGCCAATCCCTTCTCTGAACACTGTACAGTCCCAACTTTTTTAGCCTCTCCCAATATGAGAGCTCTCTCAATCCTGTGATGTTCCTAGTGAAACATCTTTGGACTTGTTCGACCTTTTGCAAACCTGCTAAACTCATTGGAGACCAAATGGGGGAGGCATATTCAAGATGTGGCTGAACAATCGACTTGTTCAGAGTTAGCATCGTGATGCTATCTCTGGACTTAAACGTGCAATATATCCAACCACACATTTGAAAAGCCTTACCCACCTTCAACTGGATATGCTCATCGAACTTTCCATTATTTTGGAGGACTACACCTAGATCTTTTATAGATGAGACCTGCTTAATATCTTTACCTCCATTATCTACGAGTGGAGTATGTAAAGGAGTTGACCCAAATGTCATTGAGCGGAATTTCATTCCGTTTAGGGCCATATTACTCTCAGTTACCCAAGAGTAGATTCGATCTAAGTCCTTTGCAAGGCTACTGGAATCTTGGCCATTCCTACCAGAAACTAACTTTGTATCGTCAGCATAAGAAGAGAGACTGGCAGTAATACTAAGCTTTTGAAGCGGGGCAACGAATATTATAAACAAGAGGGGCCCTAAGATCGAACACTGGGGAACACCTGACTTGACATCATGTATGTCACGAAGGGATCCCTCAACCTTAACCAATTGCTTCCTACCAGAAATGAAACTTTTTAACCAATTGAGAACCTTGCCTTGGAT
>NC_081441.1:999860-1001308 GCF_007210705.1 Tigriopus californicus | reverse complement strand
TCTTACCAAAGAGCCGTGAAAAACCAAACCTAATTGAGTGAATGAATGGCAATTCCCATTCATTCACCCACACACAAACACCACGAACACTACACGTGCACAGCAACCAAGGAGCAACAGAGGAAGTCACACCTTGGTTCAAAATTCCTGGGAGATAAGAACAGCAACAAAAAATGCGACTGTTCTCAGCGAGCTCCAAAACAGGAATGAAACCAATCCTCTCTTCCGCTAGATATTTCCTTCCACGTTCGACATCTCACCTCCTTCATTGGGTCTACCACTCTCTCCGTGATCCTTTCTTTGATAATTACTGTGGCTATTGGTGTCACTTACGTTTGGCATCATCACCGTCCTGGTCCTTCGTTACCAAACGACCTGGTGCCTGTATAACAAGACTCCCATTCTCATTGTAACCTAAGTCTTCGGAGTGAAAAGACGTGTCGGAAAGTGCTCTCCAGACACTTGGAGAAAAAAATTGCTTAGTTTTCGGTGCATATGACGATTGAAGTTGAAGTGAAATGAAAAAACCTACTAGAAGTAGCACAAGAGACGTGTCAAAGGGGCCAATGAGCGTGTTGGATCACCTTCTGTCCCCAAAAACACATTCAAAGGACAACAAGGAAGTAATCGTTCCAAGTTGGCAAAAATTGGGTAACCTGTCGGCAGAGGATCTGATTGGCGAGGTTCAAGCAATAAAAAACGAAATGGAAAAAATGAAGTTGGAGAACGACAACCTGAAGGAAAGGGTGGTATTATTCGAGCAGGCTTTGGAGAAGAACCAGATGCAAATCAAGAAAGACATGGCAGAGACGGTTAAGGTTCACTGCGAGCGCAAGACTTTTGCTGAAACATTAAAGGAAAATCTAAATGTCATCCCTGGCAATGTGATACAGTGTGTGGCGGAGATGCAAGACAGAAAACAGAACTCAGTGTTCAGAGGCATCAAAGAGCTGAAGGAAGAAGACCCAAACAAGCGAAAGGCCTATGAGGACGGGGAGATCCTGAAGGTGGCCAAGATAGCAGGATTGCCGGACACCTTCAAAAGTTCCATCCTAGCTGAGCGAAGGCTGCGAAAAAGGGACGACAGGAGGGACTTTCGGCCTCTGCTGGTCAGGCTGTCCTCACAAAATCTCCGAGAACAAGCTTTAAGGTCAAATAGAGCCCTCAGAGAACAAAATAAGAAAAATGCTGAATCGGGAACTGTGACGAAATACAGAATTGACCCTGACATGACTAAAGAGCAAATGGAGAATCTGGATAAGAAATGAGTGGAAGCACGGGAAAAGTCAAAAAACGGGCGAGGGTACTTTGTAATTGGCAAAGAAAACCCCGTCCTGCAATGGACGGCCGAGGAGGTACAATAAACAAGAATAACAAACATGGCTCTGGAGGGCAAGGAAGTGATGGGATCCGATTTCTGTCATGGAATATTTGCCGTGGCTTATACA
>NC_081441.1:988290-996665 GCF_007210705.1 Tigriopus californicus | reverse complement strand
CTCCACTGTGGAGCACTCTTTTTTGATCTTTCAGCTGCTTTTGACACCTTGGACGTTGACTTGCTCATTGCAAAGCTGATCACATACAGTATGTCTCATAACGTGACATCACTTATCAGATCATACCTGACAGGAAGAACGCAGTGTACAGAGTTTGGGTGTGGGGGGTGGGGGGGAATCAGAGCTTATCAGTGTGAAAATTGGAAGCCCACATGGGTCAAAGATCTCCCCTTTGCTTTTTCTTGTGATGGTGGCCGATCTGGAGGAATGGGTGTCAAGTAGTTCGTTATTAGCCTACGCTGACAATATAACATGCTACACATCGGCCAAAACAAGAGAAGAAGTGCGTCAAGGCTTGAGGATATCGGCAGCTGAAATCCTAGAGTTCATGAAAGCTTCTCGCCTCGCTGCCAATGCATCAAAAACAAAGTTTCTTATGTTTGGGAGATCCATGGAAGAGCCATTGCAAATAGAAGACGCTCTAATAGAAGAATCAACTGCCAAAGTGCTTCTTGGTTTCACTTTCAGCAAAAATCTATCTTGGAAGTGCCATCTGAATAATTTGGAGCCCGAGTTACGGAAGAGAATCGGGATTCTGCGTCGCTTAGCTTGGAAGCTTCCATCAGTGGTGGTCGCAGAAATGATTGAACCACTTTTTACATCAAAACTCAGATACGGTATTGAGGTCATTTCAGACGCACTCAACTCGAATGATCCAGTCTTGAAGAAGATAAGTTCTCTCCACTCCGCGGCCATGAAAGCTGCCTTGAATATACCAACAAGAAAACACATGGAGTATAAAGAGCTTCTACAGGAAACAAACCAGGTTTCTATATACATTATTACAATGCGTGCGACAGCTCTGCTGGCTTTATATTGTGGATAAGACTGGTTAAATCATCCTCTTACAGCCGGATGAATGGAGGTTCATGTGGGTGAAAAGAACACCCGCCAAAGATCGTCTAGAGCCTACCCTCCCCAAGCAACCAAGAAGTCAATTATTACCAGAATTGTTGAAATTTGGGAAAGACTGCCTGTGCACGTCAAGGAGGAAGAAAGCAAAGTTAAAGTGAAAAGTTTAATCAAGACCTGGCACCTATCGACTCAGTAATAACAAATATGAATCCAAAGAAGCAACAAAGACATTGTGAAACATTTTTGTGACGTGGAATATAATGATCCGTAAGTTTGATCAATGGGAACCATACAAATTCAAAACTGTATATCTCGTGTTCTAGCAACCAGAAATAAATAAGTCATCATTGTCATCATTTTAGCATCATGGCTCTTATCAAACCCCTTGGATCAGCGGTTTCTCGACCCATCTCCCCGCGTATTCGGACAATTCCCTGCCCATTCACTTTATCAATGCAGTTGCAAAACACCCCGTCTGGGAGCCCCGTCGAATTCGAGCTCCACATCAGTCCCGAGGAACGCAGGGATCTACTACACGATTCCCTTGTCCTCTCCGTTGGCCAGTGTTTTGGTGACTTGCCTGCACCACTCGCTTCATTTTACCAGTCTCACCCCCAACCCCCTTTCTCGACGGATGACCCTCCCCCGATCTCAACTCCTCTGGTGGCCCCGACATCTCTTGAGGACAATCCTATTTCAACTTCGCCTCTTCCCGATCCTGATCTCGTCCCGGCTTTTCCAAACCCCAAAACTCCACCTTCTCTCCCGCCTGCTCGCCCCTCCGTCCACCACCCCCATGATAAAAGTTCACGTTGGTCCGTGTCTTCTTCACATTCCCACGATCACCCTAAACCCCGTCTTACAACTCACCGTTCCTCCTCCCCACCACTACAGGAGGCTCCATCGGACCCTTGACTCTCGAATTCTGTTTGTACCAAAGAACATCCACGGGGTGGGCCCTCTTCCTCCTCTTCCAGAACGCCCAATGGCTTCTCTTCCAGAAAGCTTTTGCCCGTCGATCTTCCCGTGCCTTCGTTTGCAAATGCACCAAGGTCAAAAAGGGGTCGGCACGGGACCAAATTGTCCTCTACTTCCGTGGACCCAACCTCTACCCGTACGTTCGACTTGGATGCCTTTTCCAGCTCTGACCTCGAACGGGAACTATGTAAACGGCTTCGCCGTTCCTCATCAATCTCAGCTCTTCTCGCTTCCTTTCTCAAGAACCTCAAGAACGCTCTACATCCCTCAACAACATATTTCATGAAGAACTCTTACTTTCGTATTTATCTTTCAATTCTCATCCATTTCTCTTTTTCTATCTTAATGTTCCCATCTTATCCCATATTACACGAATAGCTTTCTTACTTCTTTTCGCTTCAACTTGTTTTCATGTGTACATGTATTTGTAAATCTGTCAAGTCTGCTAGCAACTATCCTAACCGGGGTCTCTCATGTGAAGCTTCTGGTTCTTCTTTGTTGACAAGGTACAAGGTTCCCTTTTACCTTGTCACGAGGGCATGTATATGAACAAAAGCATCGACATGAGAGAACCACACCCTGATCCCAAAGAGAGACCCTACTCTCCAACAAGTTGCTACAGAGTTGAAACACGCGCTTTAAGCCCCTCCTCTTCTCTGCCTTAAGCTCCTCCTTTTCTCCTTTCCAGTTGTGTATATAAAGCTATGTTCATCATGAATAAAGGGCAGTCTACGACTTACCAACTAGACCGACACTTCTCTCATTTCTTTAGGTATTACTAAGTCTCGTTTATTGATCTTGTTAGACCTGATTCGAGCGTTACAGACCCAGGCGGAACTACAGAACAGAGCCTCAATGCAATCGAATGAACTGTGCGTGCAAGGGTTGGAGCAAGAGAAGGAACTTCTAATTGGGGTTGCTAACCCACCAAGATTCAATTCATATCCGTTTCTTGTAAACGTGATATGTTACGTGCTCAAGTTTGTCCACCGTCTACCTAATTGCAATTCATCCCCACCTCGGAAAGTCGCTCACCGCTTGGCAGCCATGAGCACATGGATAAAGCAGGTGTAAACTGAAGAGTGGCCTGAGCTTAAAAGTCAATTAACGGTGTTGGAACCACTGCCACGATCGCACCGATTTCCCAAATTCAACCTGTTTGTGAATCATTAAGGCATCATTTGTATGCGAGGTCGTTTAGCTCTAGCCGATAAACCCACCACTGAATTACCATTACCACCAGGCAAGCCCAAATTGGTTCAACTGGTCATTAAGTATCAAGAGCAAAAATTGGCCTGTAGTGGGTTGGATCAGCTTCAAGCACACCTTCAACAGCAGGTGTGGATTTTGGGGGGAAGAAGAACCTTGAGAACTACATTTGCACATTGTCCCTTCTGAGACCGCCTCAACCAGACAACAAGCTAACCAAGTCAATTGCCTCCCCAACGAGTGACTTTCCTCCCCCCATTCTCCAGATCTGGCCTTGATTATGCCGGAGTATTGTTTACCAAGCAAGAGGGAGGGAGAGCCCCAGAAAAACGATGCATACTCCTTTTTACCTGCATGACCACGCAAGCTGTTCACTTGGAAATGACCAAGAGCCTGATCATGGATGAGACATGCCGTAATGGCCGTAACACGATTCATCGCTAGGAGGGGATTATCACGGCTGTTCATGTCTGACAAAGCCAAGAGTTTTCAGCAATCGGGAGAATTTTTGACTAACCTGACGGAAAAGAACATTTAATGGCAGTTTATCCCGCCGTACACCCCACATCATGGAGGAGCCTGGAAACGTCTCAAAAGGATGATAAAGACACATTTGCGGAGAACAATAGGCACCACCATGCTTGCAGACCTCTGCTTTGAATGATGACCCAACCTCGCTTGAACCAATTACCCCAGCACACTTGCCCCTAGAACGAGAGCTCCATCAAGGAGTTCCCTTCCATATAGAGTACATGCATCGACAACAGGTCATGAAACGGTTTAAAGCAAGGTGGAAAAAGGAATACTAAGCCCATCTTCAAACGCCAAGGCCTTTCGGAATGCCTTCACCACCATTGGTGGAAGGGAAGATTGTGTTCCTGAACCCCCTGAGGAAAGTGCAAAAACTGCAATGGTCATTAGCGAGAGTGATCAAAGTTCATCCAGGACCAGATGGAGAAGTGAGAGTGGTGACTCTTCAAACCGAGAAAAGCTTGGTCAAGAGAGGAGTAGAACACGTGTATCAATAAGAGGAAGACATCCCAGAAGTCGGAATCCGTCAAGCAGAGCGGGTAAAACACCAAGGAAGGAAGCCAGGTGGAAGCAAGGAAAAAGAAGCCGCCAAAAGAGCAGACCCGTGCAAGAAGAAGACGAGCCAGCGCACAAGAAGAGGAAGAACGGTAAAAAACCCAAGAAAATTCTCCACATTTGCACTGACGGGAATCTTACTTCTACTGACCCTGGGAACAGCAATGAGCTCACATGTTAGTGCCCCCCCCCCCCTTCAGCGGTGAGAAGCGCACCTGAAATCACGAACAACGGGTCCAGCCCGCAGAAATAAACAAGGATAACCAGAATTGAAAAATCCTACATGATGGAGCATTTAGGGGTCACGTACAAGGGAATATCTATGGGCCACCTCGCCTTCTCGATCCAATTGACCGAAATAACACATCTGACGGACAAAGTACAATAATGGTGCAAAATCATCAGGCAAATGCAAGAGAAGAGCATCCGAGGCCTAACCAAACCATCTCAACGTAAGGATCAGAATTACCGTTGGAAGAAGAACGTTGCAGCAAATTAAGCAGTGCATTGATAAATGCAAGGGAATCTACTTAATACTAAAGCATGAGGACGGGTGCTTAGAAACGTTTTCGGAAAAACCCTCGACCCCCAGGGAAAAACGATTTTTCGCAACTATGGGAGCTTTTGCGACAGGGGGAGCACTCACGTTCCCTGCAGAAGAGATTGCCCACTTATTCAACAGTGAAGGATCGTATGACAACGAAAAGACTTTGGCTCGACACATTGAAAGGATCGAGAAGGCAGTCCATGACGAACATGTTGAGGTGACACAATTCGAAAAGGCCGTACTAGAGAACCACCAATTAATAGCCGAGAAAACGCAAGAGGAACACCTAGACACTTTCTTAATACGCACAGATCATATCATTGGAAAATTGGTAGAAGACCATCGAAATATTATACACCAAGTACAGGATCTCTTTATCCAAGTACTGCATCCAAAGTAAATTCCAAAGAAAGCCCTCCTTTAAGCCATCAACAGATTGAACGTGAAGCTGAAAATACAAGAACAGAAAGTCCTGCTCCAGAACGTCCAAGACATCTTTAAAATACCCTTCTCGATATTGGGAGACCATTACGCAATGAGCATTCTTATCCACGTACCGGCAGGGAATCATAAAATAAGGTGGAGTTATACAAGATTCACACGTTGCCGTTTAGTGTCGGGACACACGGAACGATCATTGTGTTAAGTTTACCTCCTTACTTTGCAATGAACAACGAACTGACCCTTTATACACGCATGACGAAAGAGGAATTTAACAAGTGCATTTGATTGAAAGAACAATTCTTGTGCGGGATTAACACGCTCCAGAAGCAGTTTCAGGACGATTGCGCGGCGAGTTGTTGGCTGGGCGGAAGATTGACCGAGGTATCTGTGGAGTGGACATTTTGGGGAAATACCCAGTAGCAGTGCAATTTGATCCGTTCGCATTTCTTCATCTCTTCTTCACCACCCGCCAACAAGTCGAATGTGCTGACAATAAAAGAAGCAAACAGACCTTGCAAGGGACGTTCATAGCCATTCTGGAGGGATGCGAAGGCAACACCAAGTTTTACCAAGTTTTGGGGCAGTTGAGCCTTGGACCAAGGGCAAAGCAATTCATACAACCAGAGGAAGAGTATAATGCAAACAGCCTACTGAACGAAAAAGAAATGAGTCACATACATAATCTCAAACTTAAAACTAATCCAATAGCTGTTGAGGACTTGACCCTAATAGCACCCATGAACGATAATTGGAAGAGGGTATTACTCATATCAGGGGCAGTTGCTAGCCTACTGGGATTGGTTGACTTGGCAAGACGTCATTGTAGAAAAGAGAAAGACAACCCCAGACAGAGTCATCCAAAGAAAGGCAAGCACCGGAAAAAATACTGCTGCAGAGTATAGCACCACAAGTTTTGGAAATTTGAGCCCACGGGCTCGGAGGATGTTAGCACTAGCGTAAATAAAAAGCAACGACACAATATAGAGAATCAGCTGTCGAGCAGGGATAATGTACGTTAACGTTCATGCGTTCTCATTTTCTTGAGCTCTTGCCCCTCCCCGTTGGCTCATTCCTTTTTTCATAATTGTAAATATTTACCGGTACTCAGCATATGCATAATATCAGTTCCCTTTCAAATCTAACCAAAAAGGGAGTCACATTTTCGTGCTCGAGGAGAACAGAGCAACCCATCGTCCTTCAATGAGGACAGAAGTAACCTTGGAACATCCGAAATGAAAAGACCTCTCTGAGCTCTACTTGTTGGATGAACGAAGGACAATTTTGTTAGAGTGCTGGGAGGCCAGTTGATCCATTTTGAATAAGGACAGTGAAAGTTAACCATTGGAGTTGGGACCCAAGAAGCCGTGCAGAGTCAAGAGGACCTGGGGAAGTGCATAGCATACATCAGTGAGCCAGCATAGACGAGTTGAAAAGTCTCTGGAGCTGAGTACAGGCGCAACCCTCTGAGTCATACTCCGTCAATTTGATTCTGGACCTTCAATCCAATCGAACTGACGTCATCGCCGTGGATCTCTGTTGGACGCAAGAATCACCTTCATCAAAAAGTAGGATCAAACCATTTTCTGTCCATGCATGTTTTCCCTCTTCCATGGCAAAGCAATTACCCCCTCTTTCATTACCCGAGCAAGACAGCCGATTGGTAGAGTGTCATTTTCATGTAGAGCAATTGAATAAAGTAGATGGAATTGTAAACGAAGTTCATCTTTGATTTGGCGAGAATCAGGTGTTAAGACTCTAAGAGTAGAAATCAGCATCATTTGATAGATGCCCACTAGACTAGGATAGTGACCACAAGGATGCTGTGGATTCCCTTCGCTCATATGTGGTTGGCGGACGCAGTTGATACCCGCATTCCACAATCTTTTGTTTCAGGCCTTTTTATTCATAACTTCCCCGACTACAACAGTCGGTGCCCCCATAACGTGCATTCGTCCTTAGGTGTGATCAACCTTGGACACAACATTATTTCTAATTCATCAGTTCCATCGATCTATACCTCACAGGCCAAATTGCTGTTCTCTCCTTCAGTACCCAATGCTACGACTGACCAATGGCTTCAAGTCATGGACGCGCTGCCTTGGGATGGAGTGGAAGAGGATAGTCCGATATATTGGGACGACAATTTATGAAAAGAACCAGTGCAAGATGCTACCACGTTGTCCAACGAAGTGTGGCGCCGAATCATGAGAACAGCCCGCCTCCAATGTGACGAGTTCTCTAGTAGAACATATCACCGCCTCATTTCCAGATTGCCTTTTTCTGCAGAACGGGCCGACGCCGTATGTGGTGCCACAAAAACGACAACACCAGTCCCTGCGTATTTTGTAACCCCCCGTTCTGTCATGAAAGTGGGGCAAAGCAGGTCTATCGGCACATGGTTTCGGTCGTGGCGTGGAACGTTTACTCTGCACCAGAGGACGCCAAGTGGGCCATCATTCGGTCCGACATCGGAGCGTTCCCAGCGCATACACCTTGGCACGAAAGGGTTAAGCTGACCCCCATCGTGCTGCAAACGCCTTTGGATCTTAATCCGATCATGGTGTACGCGTATGAGCCTAGAGCGCCGCCCTCCCCGTGGGACAAAGCTATACTGTATCCGTAGCCCTACCATCGGGTAGTTGCCTTCATGGCCCAAAATATGTGTATTAATGTAGAACGATTGGTGTTTCTACATCAGTCTCCGTTTCTACCTCAACCCGACAACATAGCATCATCATCATGAATCATATCAAACCACTTGGATCAGCGGTCTCTCAACCCATCTCCCCGGGCATCTGGGCAATTCCTTGCCCATTCACCTTGTCGATGCAATTGCGGAACACCCCGTCTGGGAGCCCAGTTGAACTCGAGCTCCACATCAGCCCAGAGGAACGCAGGGATCTGCTTCAAGATTCCCTGGTCCTCTCTGTTGGCCAATGTTTTGGTGACTTGGCTGCACCACCCCCTTCGCCTCTTCCCGATCCAACCCTGGCCAATACAGTTTCTCTCACCCCATCACCTCAGCCGTCCGATCCTATTCTTGATCCGGCTTTTACATACCCCAAGACTCCACCCTCTCTCCCGCCTGCTCGCCCCTCCGACCTCCACACTCCTGATAAACGATCACGTTGGTCCGTGCCTTCTTCTCATTCCCCTGATCTGCCTGAAACCCATCCTTCACCTCAACGTTCCTCCT
>NC_081441.1:974556-988254 GCF_007210705.1 Tigriopus californicus | reverse complement strand
ACAGCCGTCTTACAACTCACCGTCCCTCCTCCCCACCTCTACAGGAGGCACCATCGGATCCTCGACTCTCGTCTCCAGTTTGTACCAAGGTACGTCTGAGCGGTGGGCCTAATGGCCCCTCTTCCAGAACGCCCAATGCCTCCTCTTCCAGACCGCCCAAAGCCTACTCTTACAGAAACCGCTCGCCCATCGACCTTCCCATGCCTTCGTTCGCGAACGCACCCAGGTCGTCTCAGCGTCGACCCAGGACCAAGCCGCCCTCTACATCAGTGAGACACACCTCTACCCGCCCGTCGGACTTGGTCGCCTTTTCCCGCGATGACCTCGAACGGGAACTATGTAAACGGCTCCGCTGTTCCTAATGCTTCTCAGCTCTTCTGCCTTCAATTCTCAAGCACCTTGTGGACTTCTTCCCCATGGCTCCCGTCTGAAAGCCTCATGTCCCATGAATGCTCTCCACCTCTCAACAACACTTTCTATTAAGAATAATTACTTTCATATTTTCTCGTCCTATTCTCCTTTTATATCTTAATGTTTCCATCTTATCCCGTATTACACGAATAGCTTTCTTTTCACACTCCGGCTTCTTTTCATGTGTACTTGTAGTTGTGAACTTGTCAGGTCTGCTCGCACCTATAATCGGGGTTCTCTCAGACGAAGCTTCCGGTTCTTCTCTGTTGACAAGGTCCACAGTTTCCTTTTACCTTGTCACGAGGGCATGTATACGTACAAAAGCATCGTCATGAGAAAACCACACTCTGATCCCGAGGAGAGACTCTACCCTTCAACATGTTGCGGCAGACCTGGAACACGCGCTTTAAGCCCCTCCTCTTCTCTGCCTTAAGCTCCTCCTTTTTTCTTTTCCAGTTGTATATATAAAGCTATGTTTATCATGAATAAAAGGGAATCTACGACTTACCACCGAGACCAACACTTCTTTCATTTCTCTAGGTACTACTGAGTCTCGTCTCTTGATCTTGTTCGACTTGATTCGAGCGTTACAGTCTCACTTGAATTAAAAGAAATATACAAACCCGACACAGTGTTGCAAGCAATAATAAAGGATGAGCTTTGCGCATTGGGACAAACCTTGCCAGATAAAGACCTCTTGTTTGAAACTCTAGACCCAAAACGGTTCAATTCATATCTGTTCGTCATCAATATCATCTGTTGGGTGCTATGGTTTATCCGTTGCCTCCCAAATGAGACATCTACGCCACCTTGGACAGTAAATAATCATCAATAGGCAATGATTGTCTGGATTCGTCAAGTGCAACAACAACAATGGTCAGACGTGGTACGATGCTTAAAAAAACCTCAAACTTTTGAAAAAAACACACTCATTGTGGAAATTTAATAAGATGGATGTTCATTCCTCCGTACTCTCCGCATCACGGGGGAGCCTGGGAAAGGCTGGTGAGAAAAGTAAAAGCCGATTTACGAAAGACAATTGGATCCGCTCTGTTACAAGACAAAGAATTGGAGACCGTCATGATTCAAATTGAGGGGATTATCAATTCAAGACCAATATCAATCATATACGACGACCCCAATTCTTTAGAGCCATTAACTCCCGCACACATCTTAATCGGGAGGTCCCTTACATCCATGCCAGTGGAAAAGACTGCTCATAAATGAGTGTGCCGTTTAGAAAAGCGTATAAGTATAGGCAACACGTGATGACAAGATTTGAGACAAGATGGAAAAAAGAATATCTGTCAAGCCTACACTCCCCAAGACCATTGGGGAGGGAAACAAAACCAATCGAAGTCGGACAAGCCGTATTTGTCAAACCCGTCGGAAAGGAAATTAAGCAATAATTGGTTTTGGCCAAAGTCATTGAAACACATCCAGGTCCTGACTGAGTAGTTCGCGTTGTGACATTAAAAACCACCAAAAACGTCATCAAACGAGGAATCAAACATGTGTTTTACCTAGAACAAGATTGTCAGGCAGAAGAACATATGCGAATTCAAGATCATTAAGAGGTCACCCCTTCCATCAAGGAAAGAAAAGAAAAACAACCTTTCAAGAAAAAGCGAACAGATAAAGACCCAACGGATCCAGCATCGGAACAAAAAACATCCAAAAAAGGAAGACCAATTCGGACACCGAAAAAATTCCTGACTGCTGCTATGATGGGATTGGTCCTACTCTCCATCGCAATACCAAGCCTAAGTCAAATCGAAAAAAGCTATACTCAAACGGGGCCATCAAGCACCAAGCTTCAACAACCAGAGCAAGTTAGGGAACATGGGACCCAAGGATAGTAAGGATCACTAAACCATACATTGTGGAACATCTTGGAACCACCTATAAATAAATTGCAATGGGTCATCTCATCTTCTCTATGGATATGCTCGAGCTTAGTAGGGGAATGATGCACAAAGATTGATCAATTCGAGAAGTTGATGGAGAGATGAAAGTGAAGAGCGCATTCAACACATGTAAAGGGACAAGACTTCGGATGGAAAGAGAGGACGACAGAATCCGGGACTTTTTTGGGTCCAGAGCCAACGCTTAGGTCAAAACGACTCTTTGCTACCATGGGTGCGCGTTTGCTATTGGCGGGGCACTGACTTTCGCAACAGAAGAGGTTTCCCATTTGCTTCAAAGAGGTGGTTCCTATGATAATGAACAAGTGCTGGCGAAACACATCCAGAACATTGAACGGCGAGTAAAGGTATTCAATGATGATGAAGCCCACTTCAACGAAGCCATTATAAAAAACAATGACCTCATAGCCGCTACAGATGCAGACGAACGTTTAGATGCCTTCCTAATTCGTACTGATCAAATCTTGAACAAGTTAGTTGAGGATCATCGAGACCTAAAAAGTCGGATCGAAGACCTTTTCGTCCATATTCTGCATGTCTCTCTTATTCCACTTCCAGCAATCGGCAAAGCCATGGCGGAAATGAACGGCAAGCTTAAGCTTGAGAACCGGCAAATTCTTCTCGAAAGCAACAAAGATGTATTCCAAATGCCCTTTCCTATTTTCAAGGACAAGCATGGAATGGTGGTAATAATCCATCTACCCATAGGGAGCAGACGAGGCGAGCTGAACCTCTACAAAATCCACACATTATCTTTTAATGTGGGGACACAGGGAGCCGTTATTCAACTGAAACTACCTCCTTACTTTATCATGAATAAAGACCTGACCATGTACGCCACGCTATCCAATGAAGAGCTTGAACAATGCATACATGTCAGAGACAAATGGTGGTGTGGAATACACGTCTTTCATAAGCAATTCGACAAAGATTGCTCTGCGACCTTGCTGAGTGGGAGAAGACTAGACAAAACGGTATGTGGAGACCAAGTGGTCGGAAAACATCCGGAAGCTCTACGATTAAATGCAACCACCTTTCTACTGCATCATCCCCAAAAGACGACGCTCTGGCTCAAATGTGGCAACAACCAAACAATCAGCCACTCTGTGCAAGGAACATTTTTAGCTAACATAGGTGGTTGTGAGGGGAACACAGGTTCCTACCAAATTTTGGCAGCAAGTGCAAAAATATTTCATCCATCCTGAGCAAGATTATAATGTGAGTAATCTGTTAAATAATGAAGAAATGAAGTACGTTTCTATGCTAAAGCTAAATAAATCAGAACCTGTATCAATTGAAGATTTAAACCTTGCTTCACCTGACACAGTAGAGCGGGACAAGATTTTATACATTCTCAGAATACTGGTTGGCTTAGTTATTGCGTCTTTAATCATTTGTAAATGTAGACAGAAAAAGGACCCTACAGGGAAGTAATTATTGAAAGAGAACGACAACCCCAACCCGAGGAGATACCCTTGAATAATCTCCCATTAAGTATGCACAATTTAAGGCCAGGAACTAGGCAATTCCTTCGCGAGCAATAGAATAGTCAAAAGCTTACAAGATGGGTAATTTAAGAGATACAGTAGGAATAGCCAGAAACAAGCAACGGCAAAAAGATTTTAAAAAAAGGGCACTCATCAAAAAGTAACCCCCTTCCTCAAAACTCATCAAAAAGTAACCCCCTCCTCAGAACAACCGCGTTTCTTATCACTTCCCTTTTCCAACATGTCCAAGAAGAACCTGTAGATAAATAATATTACCATGCTGTGACGAATTGTAAATGTTAAGACATGCGCTAATCTGTTATATAGTTTGTTTTCCATCTGTCATGCTCCTGGCGAAAATTCTATGAATGTATCCCCCCCCCCCTTTTCCCCACGACATAAACTCACCTATAAACCATTTTTTAAACAATTGGTTGGCTTGCTACAGAAGACCAACGGCGGGGAGTATGTTCCGTGCACTTTACAATTGGGAAATCATTGAGATGTATGCAACAGAAAGACGGAACGGCTTGGTAAGAACCCTCAGCACAGTCTAACTAACTCAAGACAAAAAAGAGCGTCGTAAAAATATCACCGACCAAAATGGACAGATGATGAACTTTCTTGCTAGGCAAAAATCCCAAGCCAGGGCAGTCACAAAACTATCCTTGACCAGCGAAGTCTCTCATTGAAAAAGTCGTTGGAGGAAGTTGCTATCAGCCACGAGAGGTGCCGGGATTCAAGGAGCAATAGAAGATCTTCGAAAAGGCGTCACTGAGGATCCAGGGAGCATCATTGAGGATTATTCGCTGGGCAAGCTTCGTCGATACCTGCAAACCCATCTCAGCCAGAGAGTTCATCCCAAGAGCCCCATTCTATGGAAAGCCGAAGTATTCATAAACCCCTTCGTAAGATTATTCCTTGGTTGTTTACTTGTTTACCCCGTCCCACTTTACCCTTTTTGCCGGAGCTAGACAGCTGAGTCATTTTATGCCCAATGCATATATACTATAGGTTAGGTAATAAAGTGGAAAACTAATTGTGTGAGGTTATGTTCATCATTAATTTCCTGCTAGTGAGGTGTTAGATCATTTGAGGTAGTGATCTCCTTATAAAAAACTTCTTGACTTGGAGAGTGACCACAAGTGCAAGCGGGGATAACCTGCAATCAACTTGTCTCCAAAGTCACATTTTAAGATTATATGCCCGGATTAGGGTTGTAACCGGACACCTGAAGATAGGTCTGAGAAATTTAAGCCCATTTACTAGGTGTTCTCCATCTGAGAGAGTTATCAAGGTAATTACGTCTAGTGCTTGGGTCAAGGCATAAACAACTGGAATATGGACAGGGACGCTTGGATTGGGAATTAGCTTTTCGCGATTTAAGTTAACGCATTAAGTTCTTCTTCAAATGAGAATGTTCCAAGGCAACAACAATTACTCATTTCAATTTTCAGCTTGATCGAGCGACTGGATCAAAAGTTATGTGGTCTTAAAAGGCACTACAAAACTCTTCAATGTATGAACGACCTAGCCCTCTTGTGGTAATTGATTACCAGAAGAGGGCTAAGTCATTCATTCTGTGCTCTGTTATGTACTGCACTTTGAGAGGGCATAACTTTTGACCCAGTCGTTTGATTGAGCTGACATTTGAAATACGCAATCGCAGGGATCTGGGGCCAACCTTATTTGAAGAAGAATTTAATTCATTGACTCGAATTGGAGTTGCTAATTTTCAACCTTCATCCCCGTCCATATTCCAGTGGTTCATGGTCAAGGGTGTTCCGTGCACATTCGAATATTTGGACAAAGGAGAGATTGTTTGCACGAAACAGGGTTGGACAAGCGTTCAACAGAGGGGTGAGAAATCGTTGTCTCCAACTTGCATTGCCGGGAAAAACATCGTTATCGCCAACTTGGGTCGCTTGACAAACAAGAGGGGGTCAATAGACAAGAAATCGCTGGTCAGACTGGATTTCTACCCCACCCTCAACACACTGGGACGAAACAGTGCTGCATCCAACAATGCAACAAAGAGGTGTCAAGTGACGTCAAGTAAAGCGATAAGGAAAACCCAATCAGTGCAATGAATGCAAGGAAAAGGGGCAACAAAGAAGCCCACGTGGTGAACCCCAGGACAGCGGGAAAGGAGTCACATTTTCATGCTCGAGGAGAGCAGATGTCACCCATCACCCTTCATCGAGGAAAGACGCCTCAAATTGGAGCTCGAGGAGAGAAGTCAGAGTTTGAACCTCTCCAAGGAGGAACCACCTGCCATCGCTAAATGCTGGTACTTTGCCATTGTTGTGGTGCCAAGAAGTGGGAACTGTTTCGAAGGACAGAGATCGTCATCATATGGGAGTAGGAAACCCAGGAAGCCGTGCAGAAGAGCAAGAGGACCTGGGAAGTGCCGAGTCTGAGTACAGCACTTCGTCACTCTGTTAGTGGACCTTCAATCCCATCGAGTGGACGTCATCCGAGGATCTCCATTGAACCATCACGCCACACATCGAGCAGTAATATAAAGTCATTGTTTCATATGTGAATATCCCCTTTTCCATTGGCCCGATAATTCCCCCACTTTGCTTACCGGAGCAAGACAGCTGATAGGCGGTGTGTTTGTGATGAACAAAGTAGATTGAACTGTACAGTTTGCCTTGAAGAGTAGCCTAGATTTTCCAGACGACCAAGATCGTGCTGGCATCGTAGGGAGTGAAGGTAGCAAGTAATTTGTATTCAACTGTATCTGAAGTTCATCCCTCTTGTAGCAGAAATCAGTAGTTAGACTCTAGAGTAGAGGTCGACTTTGATAGATGCATTTAGACTAGGATAGTGACCACATTTTGCAGGATAGCTAGCCTTGAAGATTGGCCCAGNGTGTGTTTGTGATGAATAAAGTAGATTGAACTGTACAGTTTGCCTTGAAGAGTAGCCTAGATTTTCCAGACGACCGAGATCGCGCTGGCATCGTAGGGAGTAAAGGTAGCAAGTAATTTGTATTCAACTGTATCTGAAGTTCATCACTCTTGTGGAAGAAATCAGTAGTTAGACTCTAGAGTAGAGGTCGACTTTGATAGACGCATTTAGACTAGGATAGGGACCACATTTTGCAGGATAGCTAGCCTTGAAGATTGGCCCAGGTGTATGCCAGACAACCGAGATTGGTCTGTAACCGTGGGGAGTAGAGGTAGCTAGCGAATTGTATCCTTAGTCAATCAATTGATTCACGATAGTTTGAGGCTTGATGAAGGAAGCTCGAACTATTGCTTGTATGCCCTGATTAGGGTTATGACCGGAGGCCTTAAGATAGGTCTAACAAATTGAAGCCCATGTACTAGGTGCTCTCCATCTCAGAGAGCTATCAAGGTATTTTTACCTAGTGCTTGGGTCAGGAGTTCCATGTTTCCGTTCACCACGGGAATTCAATAAGTCAAGACCTTTCACCCCTGGCCGGTGGACGGAACAAAGGGTACTCCAGGGTTTCGTTCACTATGGGAATCAATAGTTAGGATTTTCAACCCTAGGTAGTTGTGGACGGAACACTCCTGTGGGATCTTTTGATGGATGCAATACAACTCTCTGCTATGGCATTCAAGAATAACATTAGGTTTGAATGTAAGTAAGAGAACTTGCTAAAACAAATGGTTTCGAAAATTGCAGTTTCCCCATTGTTGTTTGGGCCACCTTAACACTAGGAGAGTTACCACTGGTTGCCCTCACACAGTCATGGCCTAGTCATTCAACAACGCAACGAAACACTTTGCGTGTAGCGAATACTACATCACAAATGGAAACAAGGACGACCACGTGGTTAAAGAGCAATTAGCCAAATTCCCTTTGCTAATGTTCTGATTGAGTCATGATTTCCTTGTTTTCTAACGCTAAGCCAATTTAGTTCTTTTATGAGCAATGATATTTTGGCTTCTACCTTGATAAATCGAGATTGCAATCCCTAACGGCTTCTTGCGGGGTTTTGAAATAGGTTTCTAATCTGGACCAACAGAGAAATATCCGATTACTTCTTCCAATAACAGGACGTAATTGAAAAGTGAGACTGTGGATTAGTGCACAATCGTCCCTTGAAAGTTTCCAGCACCAGGCATTTTAAATTGAAAGACATACTCACCTTCGCAGATATTTGGAGATCTGTCCTGTTCAACGACCAGATACACATAGTTTGAGTCTACGTCACGGACAGTGGTGCCAGATACCAGGACACCAAACATGCCAGAACAGCTCTTCAAACATACCAAAACATGCCAGATGAAAATCGGAATGTGCCAGAAACCACGTCCGAAAGAAAAGCACCCCTTATTTGCAACTTTCTGCAACATGTGGAGGTCGTCATTATAACTCTGCTTGAATCACAATAAATAATAATAATAATCTCGGAAGTGAGATTTTAACAATTTAGAGTATTTGAGTGTTTATGGGCTTCAGGGGAGCGGTAAAAGGTATCGATCCAAGTCTCAAGCAGAGAAATAACGCAAAGCTGCGCCTTAGGAACCGGAAAAAGATCAACATTCTTTTATGATTCCATTTAAATTCCAAAAACTGGTTTACTGGCCAGGATTCTTACAAGATTGCTGATCAATTAGGCCATTCAAAATTTTAATTTCCTGAGCTTAAATTGGACTGCAGTAATACCTTTACCTACAAACTGGCATTTATACAGCATTACCTAAATACATGTATTAAGGAATGATTACCTTTTGCAACACATTTCCCACAATTTGTGGAAATACATCAGCAAATGTACAGCTGAATTTGAAAATCCAATCCTTACATTTCCTCCTCTCTGTTTAAACAAGTTTTTAAGGAAGTGTAATAGTTACTGGCAGAATAGCCAAAAAAATGTGCAAAATCATGTCAAAATTGAATTCTCAATGCCAGAGAGGTCTAGCAATCCCCTTTACCCCATCCCACAGTTTCATCAGAAACTCAATTTATTAACAATATAAAATACCACTTGCAGAGGATTTAATCAAAACCTGTTTAGAATCAAATCATCTTTAGTTACAATATCCTTGGTGCAATTGGAGAACAACATGGACCGATGATCTAGTAGAGATTAAAGACTGATGGTTATGTTCATCATAAAGAGACAGTTGGTAATAATGATCGTCAAAGGAAGAAAGGCAACCCAGCAAGACGGAAATGTCCGATTGTCTATCACACATTTGTCAAGTTTGAAAACCTTGCCAAAACCTTGCCAGAAAAAATATCTGCAAATTTTTGCCGGCCCTATAAATAACAACAAAGCTCATGTGGTGTTTACATTTCAATATCTGGTTATTTTTCGTTGAAGCCCCAAAAATTGGTGATAAACCTGGTAATTTTTGGCAAAAGTTGGGTGATAATCGATCCATTTTATCTGGCAGCACTGGTGGTCTACGTCAGTTTCACATGGAAATCGACCAAAACAACGCTCTTTTTTCGTGGTCACCAAGGTGACCAATTGAACCATAGTAAAAAGCGTTCCGGACACTGAAAAGGGAGAGACAATAATGGTATCAGAAAAGTTTTTCATGTATTGTGGCACTTATGAGGTGCTTACACATACCACGTACATATCTCCGTATTCTGTCTGCGCCAAGTAATGCTGGTACAAGGGAGATAAGTTGGTTGCGTTTGTATTTATGTTTTGTATGAGTTAAGTGGTTCAATGAATCTCTTTTTCTAATTCATAATGAATTGAATAGGATATAATTCGGGGTTTCATATATTCTCAAGAGTTGTAGCTGTGATCATTACAGGAATCATAATTGATGATTTTGGCTCGGCTGGCACTTGAGGTCAAAGTTCATTCGTGGGGTATTTGGCAAGCTTGCTTAGACTCTTTTCCCAGGTGTTTTTGTCTCTTGTACACTTTCCTTGCTAACAATTGTCTGAGAACAATAAAGTTAAGCTCAACCTTCCTTCTAGTGTTTTCTAACATTAAGAGTGAATTATTAACCATTCATCATGTTGAGGCAGGTTAGGACTTTTCTGATTTTCGAATCTCCATCCCTTCTCCATGGTTATACTATCAATGGGTATGTTGAGCTTTTATAAGACGATCCAAAATTACCCCTGCCTATTAAGATAAACACTTCACATTTGAAAACTCTTAAAAAAGTGAGAAGTTCAACGCCTTTTCATTGGCTCAAAATCTCTAACTGAGTTGGAACAAGCTGGCATTTGAGAGGTGCAAGAAGAGCCAAGAAGTGGGAGACGACATCATACATTGTGCTTTGTTGATGTTAATCTGGAACACATCAATTGGGATTGGTAGATTGAACTGGTGATGAAGTAAAGTGATCCATGTCTGTAAAAGGTCATTACAGCTCGCTTCTGGAACTAACTTGTGGCTTCGTGATGTATGATGTAGCTAATACAGTGCTTCAGCAACTTACAATACACTTCAAGGAAGTGACACAAATCCGGACTGAGCTTTGGAAACATTGATGAACCCCAAGTTTCATGGCCATTCTGTGCTCTAAAATTCATCAGAAATTGTCCAATGATAAACCAACCTTCTAGCTCAATCTGTACCTTCCAGAAGCTACATTGATCTGTTGTGGTGGAGGGACCTCAAGGCTGAGCTATTACTTAAAAGGATTTATTATTGCACAGAATAGCAATTCTGTGCAAGGTTGAAACACATTTTTTACATTTCAAGGTCTATCTAGAGATAATACAGTCCAATTATGAAATCATCAGCGTACCAGACCAACGTCGGATGTACGCAAGGCTCAAAGTTCAAGCAAAAAAGTTGATGAACGTTTCATGCAATCTCAGCAACATGTTTTGTGGTATCTGTATTTGACTTCTTAAGGTTGTTGAAATTGACAAAAATCCCGTAATTCAATGACATTGTTAAAATGGTGGTCATATCTGATCGCATTAATACAAGTCCCTTGTCAACAATTTTTCAATTCTGTAGTGAAATAAGTTTAGCCAAGAATCAGATATCCTCAGTCAGAGTCGTTGGAACTTTTAGCAATGTTTGAAACTTATTGGTGGCTGCATTGTGTTAGAACGAAATTTTGTATTGTAAATTACAGCATTAAATTCTTAGCAATTAGTTCCTCATCTACCTAATCTCAAATGCTTTCCTTGTATCCTGGGTCTTGGGTCTTGTTTATTACTCTTTGGTAGTTATATCATATCATATCAGCAAAAGTGCATCGATTCTGATTCCATTCGATCTGATACAAGATTGAATCAAGCTTTTTCTTCAACAGCTAAAAGATAGAAAATCAGCAGCAAGTCCCATCACTACTGAGCTGGTACTGGTACTGAGCACTAATGGAAGATCACAATCCAACAATCACACAATTGTACCCAATCTTAGATTGGCCCAATGTTGGTACCACCTACAGATGCTCTAGGCATAGATACGCGGTAAACGTTATTCTCCACCGATTAGTTGGCGGTGCTACTTTTTTTAAATCTTAACCTGACCTAATCTAACCTAATCTAACCTTACCTAACCTAACCCAACCTAACCTAACACGATATTAATAACCGTTAAAGTCTCTGTCTAAACCTTTTAACATTTTGCCACAAATTTAAAAATGAGCACCGCCAACTAATCGGTGGAGATCAACGTTTATCTAGATACGCGAGGTTGAGTATACGTCATCAAATTCGACCGATCTGTTTGGCCGCCAATAGTCAACGATCGTGGGCTTTGTTTGGAAACCTTCCCGACAGGGAGTCAGATGCTTCTTACTGTATAAGAGGTCGCATGTTTGCATCGCATAATAAGGCAAAGCTTTGAATGATTTATGACAAATTTGATCCACCATGGGTTTAACCAACTCATTCCACAGGGTTAAAAGTATCTTTACACTATATTACAATGGTATTAGTGTGTTATTTCTCTACAAAATATAGTTGACACACTGATCTTTCGCATGCTGCCAGTCTCAAGTTGGACTAACATGGACTAACGCACTTCAAAAAAGAAAGTACAACCATATTCAACAAATTACATTTTTAAGTATAAGGGACTTGTTTCTTGATATAAACTCAGGAAGCTCACATGTAATAATGTTAATCTGAATAATCTAATGAAATATCATAGCAATCTAATCTTATGAAAAAATGGGTTCAGAAAGGATTTAGAAAGTAACAAAATAGTAGCAACCATCTCAAATGACATATTCATGAATCAGCTTGTCTTCAAGTAAAATTTGGTAGTGTCCTTGAAGAAAATATTTAATGATCCTTGTCATGATAGAACACTTTCTTATACAGCACATCAGTTCAAAATCTGTTTGGAAACTTTTTAGTTGTACTGATCGTTTACATTTTTGAAGTGGAGCCACTTGTCAAACCTCGCACGTCTCTAAATCCAGGGCCCCTAGTATCAAATACTGATGGGAACAAATCAAATTCACAAATTTTCAAATGGACCAAATCAAATTGTTCCAATTCCCTAATAATATTGAATTAAACCGGATCAACCGGAAATAGGAATGGGCAAAAGAGATTAAAAATAGATTTTGTAAAGTTAGGTATGCTTGCATGATTATTGCAATTTCCTCTAGTGAAATAGTGGAAAGACACTGCTCATCAAAGTTAGCTCTTCATTGGGCGTTAATAGAAGACGTCTTTCAAAAGGGGAGAGAAATCTTAGAGATTATTAGCAATGCCAAGTTCACTCTAAGTAATAGCTCTATTTCAGAACACGGACGAAATTTGGGATGACTGACTCATGGAATTTATAGAAATGATCATGAACCACAAAACAGTACATGATTGCAACAAGTGCAGTCTTGTAACATGCCTCTTCCCTCGAGTAAGAGCTTTTGTGTCTCGTTGCAGATGTCTTGGCCTTTAAAGAGTTTTGACAAGAACGTTGTGGATGCGCTTTCCATTTATCCGTGTAATAAAGCTGATAGGCTGATAGCAATACTGTGTAGCTTACATATGGTTAATCAAGGTTCTCAAAATTGCTAATGATGTAAATACTCAGATGGGTTTACTATTGACAAGTAATGATTGATTTCATTTAAGGAAACTTGTACTGGGTTGTGCGTAGATCCAAGCAATTTGCGAATTAAATGTATTTTTGAAGGGTATGGCGGATGAGGCGGATGAAATGCCTGTTTGTATATGTACTTAAGTCGTGTGTATTAGTGGAGTGTGTATTTTAATCATGCAAGTTAGGAACTTGGAACTAGTGCAAGGTCTGGTTTTAGATTATTTTGGAAATCAGTCACCTTTTGATTGTTGTGAAATACCCTCGGATGTGGGACGCAAGGAATCACAGAACCTCTAAATATATACGTATCCTGGTTCGAGCGCGCTTCTGCAAATGTAGCAAGCGCTCTTCTTGATCTCCATGTGTTTGGAATAACAAGCGTACGACCAGGGTTGCCAGATGGTGGGATTCACCGCCAAATAACTCAAAAGTGGCGGAATGAAAAAGTCGTTTGCGGCGTTAAATTTCAATTGGCGGAAAGCCGAAAATGTGGCGGAATATGGCGAAATAAAAAAGTCTTTTCGGTTTGAAATTTCAATTGGTGGTAAACCAAAAATGTGGCTGAATATGGTGGAATGAAACCTGAAGGAAGTTGTAGAAAAGGCATGGTTGGTAATATCGTAAATTTTAGTTGTTGCTTTCATTTTGAGTTAAACATGTTTTTGACCTTACTCATTTTATCTAGATTCAGCTATAAAGCTATAAATATGTGAAGGAGCAAATGTTCAAATACTTTCATTTCAGTCCATTTCTCTTCATCCTGAGGGAGAGTTGAGATTGAACCAAATTTGATCTAGAAACCTGCATGGTTTAGGGTATCAATTTAGGGGTCCAAACTTGGAGACAAGAGAGCTTTGATCTTCTAAGACTTTGAAAGTTCTTTTAACCTTTGGTCATGTTT
>NC_081441.1:968849-974524 GCF_007210705.1 Tigriopus californicus | reverse complement strand
AAATATTTACATTTTAAAGGTCTTTTATTGAGATTGAACCAAATTTGATCTAGAAACCTGCATGGTTTAGGGTATCAATTTAGGGGTCCAAACTTGGAGACAAGAGAGCTTTGATCTTCTAAGACTTTGAAAGTTCTTTTAACCTTTGGTCATGTTTTATTGATTTGTTTTACGGGCTTTTCTAAACGCTACAGGGAAATAATCCCCAGTACTATCAAAATGAAAGGTTATATTTAGTCTATTTATTACCCTTTCATCTTCAAAGGATCTTTAAAATCAAGTCAAAAGTAGCACAAAATTTTGCAAAATTAGTTCCAAATTGCCATTTTACATGCTCTCTTGCTTTCAAACATGCTTAAAGTTTTCCCTTTGATATTTTTTTTGCTCTGACAAAAATATATTTTGTTATTTCAAAAAAAAATTGTGATCATTTTAGATCCCTTGTTATGATGCATTGATAATAATAGTGTTCCATTTTTAAGTAAGTAAAATTGTCCAAATGTGGCGGAATTTGGCGGAATAGGAATGTCAAAATGGCGGAATAAGTTTTTAAAAATCTGGCAACCCTGTTAACGACAACAACGGTAGATGTCAAGATTCGAGGAATCTTTTAAGGGCGTTTGACAATGGGGCACAAAATGCCCTTCTAGCATTAATTTCAAACGCACTATTATTGCAGGCTAATAATTTGTTTCAAGTTTTGACTTCAGCCAAGTAAACATTTACACATTCATATAGTCATTTGGATGGATCAGAGAAATTAAAAGGGCAATCCAGCAAGCTGATTAATGAATTAGTAAAGAAAGTAAGTTCAAGTTCAATTATTTAAAGGATACCAAAGTATTCTTACTTAAAGTCTATAAGATTTCATTGGAATTCTATGCCTAATTTTTACATAATTGTTCAAATTATTTTGCATTTTTATACTTTGAGTAGCCAACGTTGCTTTGCAATTTGATGGCTGTGAAATTTTCCCTGTCTATAGTATTGTAGTTTTTATCCTGATCTTATTTCATGTACAACTCAAAAGCGCTTTTACTACTTCTCTCATTCTTAGCTATGTTGATAATGTGCAAGAGTTTTACCGAGCCAATAAGGGCAAATAAGATTTGAAAGGTCACACGGCCCAAAGAAAACGGGAAGAGGCACGATAGATTGCTATTTAAACTGCTCTTGCCTTGCCTTGAACGCAATTTCTTTTTCGGACATTATGTGACCCGAGGCACTTATTGAAAATAAGATTTTGATAGAATGAGTCAAAAACAACACAAACGCATCATAATTCAATAAAAAGGAATTGGCCCAATCGGCCCTTTATTTGGTAGAGGCTGAATGGCAAAGCGCCCTCTGCAGTGCAGAACATAATAGCTATATCGTGCAGCGTCAGGGGGCGCTATGGACATGAATAAAAGGAAAACCATTCATTTCCAACAAGGCGTATGCAAAAACAGGGGTGGGGGAAGTATACATGGGTGAGTACATTAAACACTTAGGTCTATTGGTCTTGAATGTGCCGCTTCTTACAAACCCTTGCAAAACTGATGTTGTATGCTGGTGTTACAGAGCCTACTTGGCGATCCAAATGTTTTTTAACCGCAAAGCTTCAGGTCTGCATGGAGTGAATAAAAAAAACTCAATTTCTTTCATAAAATCAACCTTAGTGTTGACTTATTCTGTCAGTAAATGCTCCAAATTGTTATTTCATGGTATGAGGCCAATGCAAGAGCATAAAGTCTAACAAAACCACTAAAGCTTATGTTCAATTATGCATATCCCTGTCATATTTCAAATGTGAGTTATACAATTCATCATTGAATCATACTATAAAGTTTTTATTGTTTGGTCTCCTCCTAGGATATAATCAGTCATTATTTCTCAAGTTGAAAAAGACTGAAATAATTAAATTAGATTGTAAACTGACCAAAATCGTCATTGCATAATTTGTGGGGTGTTTTAGAAAATATTGTCTTATGTTCAATAATTCAATCATTCTATGATTAGGCAAGGACATCTTGAATTCAATCCTCGTTGCATTAGGCACAAAGCTCTGGAGATATGGACTGCAAACAGAAGCCAAAATTTTGTATCTCCTAAACAGTTAACTTTATGCCAAAGAAGCATTTCCTATGGTCACAAGATCTTGTTGAATAAACGAACTTGGCCAAATTTGAGCCCAAACCTACGGTTAGGGTTGGCCAGCTACTTGAGCCGCTGACAACATAACTTTGAAATGATGCACTTTACAAGTAAATGATATAAAAATGACCTATCTTTCATTGAAGAAATCTAAGGTCATTATTTTATTACTTTAATTCGAAAATGGCTCATAGTTGCTATGACCAAGAACAGGCCAATTTGGCGGGAAGTTTGCTTGCAGTCCATATTTCTAGAACTCCGTGCATTAGGCTATGCCTTTAAGGGACATGAGGGCAGAATGATGTTTCAAAAATGCACCCAAAATTCAAACTGTGAATCATGAATCTTTATGAATAAAACTTTGACAGTTCAATCAAATGCAATGCCCAATGAACCATTCCTTTTGTACATAAATGACTTGAAACTTTAATTTGATTCCTCAAAATTAATTTTTATTCCCCTAAAGTATGACTTGCCTCCCAAAATTTGATGGTGACATTATTTTATTTTATTTATTAATTAAAGGATTCACTCAAGACATTAAATGTATATAGAGTAAAGGATGCAGACGAAACGATAAAATGATAGGAGAAATGGAGAAGAGGAAGAAAAGTTGAATACTTCAAAAAATGTGTCAAGTGAATTAAAGAGAACTCATGGGAGACGTGATAAATGGGTTTTGAATTTTGCCAATGACTTTGACGAC
Source organism: Tigriopus californicus (assembly GCF_007210705.1). Taxonomy (NCBI): domain Eukaryota; kingdom Metazoa; phylum Arthropoda; class Copepoda; order Harpacticoida; family Harpacticidae; genus Tigriopus; species Tigriopus californicus. The sequence goes on along the minus strand of NC_081441.1, from coordinate 971,682 downwards.
CGACAGTAGAGGAGCAATTTGTTCCAAGAATCAACCACACGTACAAAGAAGAAATTTGCCCTTGAGGACTGTCTGGCAAATGGTTTCCACAACAACTCCAAACTGCACGATCTCAAGCCAATCCCGAGGTGACAATTATTCTTTGCAAAGGCAAAATGTTGCTCATCTTGCATCGGGACCAGACCTTGAATGTACTTATACAATAGCACAAGATCACACTTTCTTCTTTGTTCTTCCAAAGTGTCCAAACATAGTGCTCTAAGGCGCATCGGATACGATAATTGGCCTATGCCTGCGATGTATTTTGTAAAGCGTCGTTGGATCATCTCCAAAGCTGATCTGTCCTTTACAAAATATGGTGAGGATATCGGGCTGCCATAGTTGAGTATTGGCATCACATATGTTTTGAAAAGTTTCACTTGAAGTGCTGGCTCCTTTGAACTAAAATGGCGACGGATAATGCCCATGATTTTGTTGGCCTTGCTAATCAGAAGTGCAGTATTAATAGAAAATTTTAGCCCGCAGTCGACCACAATCCCTAAGTCCTTGTATTGATGTACTACATCCAAGGGTGTCCCACCGATGTTATATAGGCCACGATGAGTCGACCCACCAAACCTCATCACCTTGCACTTCGTTGCGCTAAAACTCATCCCATTCATTTCTGACCACAAGGCCAGACGATCCAGATCCTCTTGCAGCTTTGAGGCATCGGTGTCGTCCTCTATGGCACGGAATATCTTCGTATCGTCAGCAAAACTTAACATGCGAGTTCCAATGGAGACTTGCATGTCATTCACAAACACCAAAAATAATATTGGCCCCAAGACACTACCCTGGGGAACCCCCGATGTCACCGGTTTCCAATCAGAATGGACGCCATTCAGGACAACCCTTTGTTTCCTTTCGTTTAACCAATTCAGGATCCAGTCCGAGAGATAGCCCTCGATGCCCGCTCCCTTCAATTTGTTTATGAGTACCTGATGGGGAACCATATCAAACGCCTTGGAGAGATCGAGATATATTGTATCTACTGGTGTTTTTTCTTCCAATCTACTAGTCACGAATTGCAAATGTTCCAACAAGTTTGTCACACAAGACCGTCCTGTCCTGAAGCCATGTTGTGTGCCCACAAGAACAGACATATCCTCTAGATGGGCAACAATGACGTCTTTCAGCAAACTCTCCATTAATTTACACGGGATGGAGGTCAAGGATATTGGTCTGTAATTCTTACTGTGTCGGGAATCGCCACCTTTGAATATGGGACACACATTGGCCTCACGCCAATCTGCGGGCACAAAACCCTCCTGAAGGGATCTGTTGAAAATGATTGCTAATGGGATAGCGATTGATGGGCCCAGGCGATTAAGAATTGATGAACAAATTCCGTCTGGTCCAACACTTATTGAGGGCTTTAGGGCCACAATCTTGTCCAGTACTTGCTTGATGGTAAACGTGGCGAATCGAGAGCCCAACGACTCTTAGAGTGTTTCATTATCAAGGTTTCTTTTTACAATGCTAGGCACTTTGCGATACACTGATCCAAAATGATCGCTAAGAATGTTAACGATATTTTGTTCGTTGTCGCATAAGTCACCATCACCGTCATAAATGGGTCCAATCTTGGCTTTCACCTTCTTAACTGAGTTCACATAAGCATAAAATTCTCGTTCATTTCTTGCTTCCGATAATCTCTCTTCATAAGACAGTTTAGCGGCCTTCACGCCCTCTTTGACGGAGGTACAAACATTTCTGTACTTTTGATGGTCATTTTTAAGGCCGGTACTTTTATATCTTGCCCATAGGCGCGAATTTTTCCGAATATGTTGCTGTTTTTCACCCCTGCACCGTGCCACTCATCGACTGGTCCCAAACCTCGAACAATGGTCCCCTCAATATCACGAAGAAAGTGTCCTCCGAGCAATAGGTGCCCTAAACCAATCCATCTCAGCCGGACCCAATGGTATAACCGCAGCCTTTCTCAAGGAATGTGCACCTGAGTTAATACCAGCTCTAACCACTCAAATCAACAAGTCCGTCATTTTCACTGACTCGCTAAAGATGGTTCACATCACCCCAATCTTCAAAGGTGGGGATACCTCCCTCCCAAAGAGTTACCCTCCCATGTCATTGACATCAAATTTGGCCAAAATATATATAAAAAAAAGTGGTTAAAGTGATCCTATTAGACCATCTACACCAAAGTGGTCAAATCCCAAGCCATGGACATGGTTTCTTGTCTAAAATGTGTACAACTATCCAACTCATCGAACACTTGGAGCATGTGCGACAGTAATGACAAACCATGATATGATAGATGTCATCTATCTGGACTTTGCCTTCAATAAGGTGGACCATGGCATACTTTGGCAAAGGCTCAATAACCTGAGCATCCCCAAGAATCTCTTAAGATGGATCAAATCATTCCCCGCTAATAGGAAGCAGAGGGTCAAAGGGGCCATATCTACAGTGACCCAGTTAAGATCACTTCTGGCATACCATAGGGCGGAATACTCGGACCAATACTTTTCATATTTTACATCTCACCCTACCTGGCTTGGTGAAGAATTGCATGATCACGTCTTATGCTGATGACACCAACCTCATCATCGGTAGAAATGGCTAAAACTACTCCCTTCTCCGATAGGATCTAAATAATGTAAGCAATGACAAGTAACATGAAGCAACATGAAACTGAATGGATCCAAATTCCAGATCATGTCCTATGGTTCATCGGCTTTCCCTACACATTACCTAGATAATGAGGGAGCTGAGATTGAAGTCTTGTCTTGCGTCGGAGACCTTGGTGTCACTCTTCAGGATGATGGAA
>NC_081441.1:964125-966988 GCF_007210705.1 Tigriopus californicus | reverse complement strand
AAGGTTGTGGCTTCCTCCCTGATGATGAATGCTATAATGAAGCCAAACGCCTTTTATTTAAATGTTTTGGGGGTGACTATCTGGTGACGAATAAGTTCATAGAAGAGTTGAGGTCCTGGCCTCTGGTAAAAGACAATTGTGAGCAGGGACTTAGAGACTTCTTTAGTGCCTTGTTAAGATGCTCGTCTGTGATCCAAAAGGTAGAGCTAGATTCGCCTCGATTCTTGGCTGGCCTTTTGTCCAAACTGTCTTTCAGCGCAAGAAATGCTTGGAGGGGAATCACCACAAAGATCAGGTGTGAACCAGGTCAACAAGAGACATTTCAAGACTTTCTGAATTTGGTGGAAGACCTTCTGGACCGTGCCAGTGATCCAGTGTATGGAGAGGATGTAATAAAGGCGATCTCTCAACCGGCTATCAACCAGGGACAGAAGTATCGATCAGACACTGGGAGGTCCAAGCCGAATCCTTCCAGACAGTTGAGCGCCTTCGCTGTCTCCACTTGGAAGGCCGAGAATGAAGACCGGAACAAATGTCTAGGATGTGACAAGTCTCATGATACAGATAAATGCCAGATTTTTAATGGGAAAAGCGTGGAAGAGAGGACCGAATTGACTAGATCCGAAGGGGCCTGTTTTGGATGTCTCAAACGGGGTCATATATCTAGGAGATGTACTAACCGCAAAACTTGTGCTCATTGCCAGAAGAAACATCCAACCTCTTTACATCGAGAAACCGTTTTACCCCCCTCACCTGCTGTGACCACTCACGCTGTCGGATTAAGTGGTTCTGTGGTCGCCATGAGTGTGGTGCGAGTCAAAGTGTCGGTTGGTACTGAGCGCAAAGGGATGATTGAAGGCCTGGCTTTGCTTGATGCGCTAAGTTCGGGCACGTTTGCCGCGAAAGGATTATTGGAAGCCCTCGGGGTGTCAGGACCAACAACCCGCATCGTCGTTCACACTCTTAACGGGCAGAAAACTGAGGCAACAGAGGTTGTTACGGGGTTGAGGGTTCAGAGGCCGGATGGTAAAGGCGAAATACTCCTTGGACCGACTTATGCACGTGAGTCCATCCCACTGCAAGAGAACGAGGTTGCAACGTTAGAATTAATTCAGAGGTTTCCTTCGTTTGATTCGCTCCACGAAGATATTTCAACCCTGGATACGAACCTGCCAGTGGTTTTGCTTATTGGGGCCGACAATCCCACTGCCCTTCGACCCATGGAAGTGCGGATTGGGGACAAGAGCGATCCTCGATCTCCATATGCCATCCGAACTCAACTAGGATGGTCCGTGATGGGACCCATGAAAGCAATGGGAGCCAAGGAGACCCGAGAAGAAGCCCATCTTTCCTGCCACTTTACGACAACCTTGCCAAATAGAATTGTTCCAAGAGAGATCATCAAGGATATTGGAGTGACCGAGATGTTAGTTAATATAGCCGGCTTGGATTTCTTAAATCCTAAGCTTCCTGCCTCTCTGGTAGACATGGTGACGACCGAAACCCTTTCGTCTGATGATGTGCGCTTTATGGAAATTGTAGAAGAGGGAACAAGGTTCCAGAACGGCCGATACGAAGTGCCTCTCCCCTTCAAACAACGTCCCTTCATTATGGCGGACAGTCGAGGAGTAGCCAAGAAGCGGGTTACGTCTTTGATCAAGAAACTGGCAAGGGAGAAAGAAGTGAAACGCGACTATTTTCAATTTATGGGGGATCTACTCGAGAACGGATATGCCCAACAGGTCGATCCCAAGAAGCTTGAAGCCACCGTGGATGGGCAATCACATTATATTCCTCATCATTGCGTTTACCATCCAAGAAAGAAGAAGATCCGTGTTGTTTTCAATTGTGCGAATCAAGTGGGAGGATTATCGCTTAATGATGGATTATTGCTTAATGATGGATTATTGACGGGTCCTGATCTCACTAATCAACTCGTTGGGGTGTTGCTTCGATTTCGAAAGGAACCAATTGCTTTCACGGCAGACGTAAAACAGATGTTTTATCAGGTCCGTGTTCCTGACGCTGACAGGAATTACCTCCGTTTTTGGTGGTTCAAGCAGAACAACGAGAAAGAAGATCTTGTGGAGTTTGAGATGACTCGGCATCTCTTTGGAGGAAGAAGCTCCCCCGGCTGCTCAAATTACGCTCTCAAGGGGACTGCCCTTGATCACGGCCATGAATTCACACCTAATGCGAGGGAGACTGTGTGTCGAAACTTTTATGTTGATGATTGTCTGAAGAGCGTAGCCAGTGTGGAGGAGGCTGTGGCAATTGCTACGGAGATAGTGGCTTTGTGCAAGAAGGGTGGGTTTGAGTTGACAAAGTTTCTATCCAATTCAAGGGAGTTATTGGGTGAAATTCCAATGGAAATTCACGATCCCTCGCTCAAACCCTTACAACTAAACGCATCAGAGCTACCCACGGAGCGTGCCCTAGGCGTGTTGTGGAATATCGAGGACGATACGCTGGGATATGCGGTGCAAGTGAAAGAAGAACCCGTGACCAAGCGATCTATACTGGCTGTGATATCAGGAATCTATGACTCAATTGGTACAGCATCAGAATTGTTCTCCATGGCCGTTTTCTTATGCAGGAGGCTTGTGCTGAGAAGATTGGGTGGGACGACAACGTTTCAACTGACCTCCAAGAAAGATGGATGGGGTGGTTGGGAACATTACCAAATTTAGCCAAAATTCGAATTCCGAGGTCATTTAAGCCAATGGAGTTTGGGCGAGCTGTATCATTTGAACTCCACACACTCGCCGATGGCTCAACAAAGGCCTATGGAGCAGTCTCATTCCTCCGCTTGGAAGATGAACAAGGCCAAGTTCATGTCGGATTTGTGGCTGGAAAGGCCCGT
>NC_081441.1:959672-961125 GCF_007210705.1 Tigriopus californicus | reverse complement strand
GGGAGGCTATGGGATTTTGGGTTTGAACTCGCTTGTGAGAAGCCTCATCGATAAGTGTTTGAGATGTCGAATTCTTCGGGGACGGACCGAGCAGCCAAAAATGGCCGATCTTCCCTTGGATAGACTTCAAGAAGCTCCGCCCTTTACCTTTGTGGGTGTGGACTTCTTTGGACCGTTCATCATTAAAAATAAGCGTAAAGAAGAAAAACGATACGGTGTAGTTTTTTCTTGCCTGTCGTCAAGATCAATCCATATTGAGGTGGCTCACTCGATGGACACATCTTCGTATATAGGATCCCTGCGCAGGATGATCGCGCGAAGAGGACCAATAAGACTTCTGCGGTCGGATAACGGCCTCAATTTTATCGGAGCCGAAAGAGAGTTGGCCGAGGCTCTTAATGAAATGAATCATCAAAGGGTTACAACCTACCTCTAGGTTCTAAATCAACAATGAATATCTCGAAGGTTGCGTGAATAAAAAATGTCAAATTCTAAGACCCCGGCATTTCTTTTGAGAGGTTGCGTGAATTAATTTCCACAGTTCCGTTCTGAACAAGCTCGAAGGACCCAATCCGGATTTCTTCTAGGACGATCCAATCCGGATTTCATACAGGACGATTCTATCCAGATTTAACCCCAGTCCGGGTTTTATCCAGGACGATTCCATCCGGACCCTATCCCAATCCGGATTTTATCTCGGAAACTTCCGTTCCGGACGATTCCATCCCGGATGATATCATCCTGGACGATTCCATCCGGACCCAATCCCAACCCGAATTTCATCCGGGACATTTCCATTCGGACCCAAAATTTCAAGGCGTTTTTGTATTTTCAATGACGAAAAATTCAGGGAGTAAGACAAGGAATAGAACAAGGAAAGGAAATTCTTGACTAAAGGAAAAAATCGTTTTCAAGGTTTTGTCAAATTGTTATTTTGTTGAATGTAGCTTCTCTCGTTTGCATTTGGGTGGAAAAAACGAACGATCCAGGGGAGGGTGGGATCGTTGTTTATCCAAGCGAGGGAACGTTCTCGGCTTTTGAATGTTCGGCACATCTTGGTTGACACATTCAAGAGATTCAGCCAATTTCTTCAAGACTTCAAGGTCCATATCAACTGAAGTAAGGGACAGCTTTATTTTAACCAATTTGTCTTCGATCAAGGCACTTTTATCCAAAATTCGTTGTTTGACAAGCAATACCTGGCTTTCCTTTAATGAACCAAAAAATGGAATAATGTTATTGCACGATGTTTTGAAGGTTGTTAAGTAACCTTCAAGTATGCTCTCAAGACTTTTTAAGACGGTTTTTGATTGGATATTGCAAGTTAAATGTTACAGTTTTCCTCAAAACCCACCACCAAATTCGCCTATTCTCCAAAGACCAATTACCACAAATCAATTGGCATAGATTTTCGATCTCAGGTATTGAGATGAATTATCTATGTTATATCGTG
>NC_081441.1:954777-959621 GCF_007210705.1 Tigriopus californicus | reverse complement strand
ACTTGGTCTTGCACAGTGAGAGGCGGACAACATTTTCCACCATGTGTTTTCTAAACGTGTCCGAGCATGCATGTGATGATGATTTGATTCGATCTGTCGCTGCTTTCGCCAAAGTTGTTTCCGGAGTGCTGATGGAAAGGTTTACAGATTTTCATGATCCGAGACTGAGCGGGTTGACTACTGGGCATAAGCGAGTACAGGTTGTTCCAACCGGGGAGATCCCGGATTTTGTAGAAATTGATGGAAGGAAAATACGAATCATCCACGGAACCAAATCCAGCGATGCTTCCACTGCAAAGCGGAAGGGCACATCAAAGCCTTTTGTCCCAAGCGTGGGTCTCAGCAGCAAGAACGAGCTGTTTCCCATGATCAACGCTTCACTGAAGGCAATAAACAGGATAAAATAATTTCCGAGAAGAATGAGGAAGTGAGGAAGTGCAACCCCTAGATAAATCTTCTCCTAACCACATTGGATCACCTCGCCACTCGCCGGTTGAAATTCAGGATGTGTACGTTATCGAGAAAGAAACTACCGAGCCACTATCTACAAGAGATACTAAGAACCCCCCGAACAAAACGTAAGGCCAGGTCTGTCCCATATGGACAATAACTTCTCCACTCCACACACAAAAAATATCACTCCTTCGTGTTCACGATTGAAGACATACTGGCTCGCAAATCTTACATGCGGCAGTATGGGCTCTTTAGTGAGGACTTTGACCGTTTTATTTGCTCTGGCATGGCCTATCACCCCAAAAATCTCGGTTTTCTCAAACTTTATCTCATCAAAGAGGAAATCGGCGAGAACATAGCTAGACAAATTGGCGTTTGGGAATTTCTCACACTCAAAGTCCAGGATGATGCAGTTTTGTTTCCTCCTTAGAGCGTTTGCATAGCTCGGACGCTTTTCTTCAATACTAGATATCGTCACCTTTTCACTCTCTCGCGGGACATTATCACCATCAGAAAAAACTGATTGAGGCATTTTGGGTTGTACGTCTCCACCTTGGCCCCACGGGACCTATGGATCACATCAATCTACTCCACAACGGACTAGCTCAACGGTTCATACAGTAGGACAACGTAAACTCCACTTGGACACTTAAAATCACTAGTAATCTCGGAGCACGAATTTTCGACGTCCAGGGCACAAAGGTCCAGGGTAGCAAAAAAAAAAAAATATCTCCCTTTCCCTCTTCAATGTCCAAGTTGCTTGCCAACCTGGCTCTTAATCATGTCTTGTCCAATGGAATCTGATTGGGGAAATGTGAACAATGAAGCACCTTCAATGTTGCTTTGGGTAAGCACAACTTTCAGCCCTGATCTTCCTTTTTGACACTATAGTTTTCGAAAATAGCAAAAAATGGTAAGTCTGGTTCAGATAGCCTAAAAGCTTATAATTATATCCATTGCCAAGAAAGAAACAAAAAGATAAAAGCCACTCCTAGAGGGTGAATAAGAGGGACCAGTTATGAATATTTTTGTTAGTTTTTTGGGTTGATTCAATCACCTCATTCTCTCTTGCGCCCTTCTTCCCTGCTTGAAGGTTAAACGGCAAAATTGGTAACTTTGATTTTGATTTGAAGCCGTAAGACCATTAAAACTTTCTAGATATTACAGATGAGGTGACACTCCCATCGTGCCGACCTTGGATGGCTTAATCTTCCAATATCTCCGTGCCTTTTGGAACCATTCCGAAATCGTTGAAAATAAAATCTGGAAAGGAAACGTTATTCTCATCATTGCTTCTTGATCCACCCTCCTCAAACTGAATTTCCCATGCCTGACCACATGGTGCAAGCTCAATTACAAATTCTTGCACTGAAGACACTTTCACCCTGGTGCTAGAGTTAGATCTATTAACTTGTTGCCACTGTGATGATCTGTTATTGGAACTCATCTTGCTCTAATAATCCAGATGTATCACAAACAATTTGTTCTTATAGAAGGAATTGGTCTGACCATTAGCTAAAATGCAGAAATTTTCGTCATTTTGAATTATATGCCTTGACAAATTTTTAAGATCATATGTGGCTACTCCTGGGAGTGCATTTCTATCTGAGAGCTAGCTAAAAAATTCCGCCATCAACCAAAAATTTATGAGTTTCATGTATCCTCATAGAATTGGCACGGCTTTTCCCTTGTTTGGACATTGTTTACTGAAATTTAGCTTTCTCTGATGAATTCGTTATACTTTAGAAGAAGTAGAGTCCACACTTTTGAACAGTCTTTTTTTTTATCAGAGACCAATATGATGGGAATTGTAGTCAGAGTTAAATTCTGGAATTCTGGTGGAAATAACTAGAAATTTTCGGCACATTGATAATGTCCATCCATACTCGTACTTTCATTACTGTGTTTCCATGTTAAATCTACTCAAATGTAAAACAAGTTAAGTGCAAGTTACTTCTGTTAAGAATTGAAGTGGTAACTAGGTATTTTCAAATAAACATTACGTCTCACATTGCATGTCATATCATTCGAGACAAATATTCATGAAGGAACAATAACAATCATCACTTGACATTAATTTCCATGTGTGATTTATTCAAAGATAATCAAAAAACAATTCATCATCAGTATCCATTTCATTATTTCTCCAAGTCATTACGACTAAATAGGCTGAGGAGACGGGAACGAAAGGCATGATAGGAGTCGTTTCACATGCTCGGTTAATGTTGGTTCACGACGTTTATGGGAACATCCATTGGTAGGAAATCTTTGAGCGAGATCACAACGAAGCAAAAACTTTGGCTTTAGGGCTAGAACTGCCCACCTGCATAAACAAATATGACACAATGCAATGTGAATTGAATAGATGAAACTTGAAGCGTTTTCCACTTTATACCTTACTTCCTCCCTTTCAACCCACAGCAGACACGCACTTAATTATATCCATTTCTCAGAAATGAATCCGGCACAGTCCTGCCAGATGAAATAGATCAATCATGACCCTACTTTTGTCAAAAATAGCCAGCTCTATCACCAGATTTTTTGGGCTGCGAAGAAAAACAACCAAATATTAAACTGTAATCACCACATGAGCCTTGTTGTTCGTAATTTGACCAGCCAAAACTTGCAGATAAATATATTCCTTATTGACAGCAAATTTGCATAAAAAGTCGACCGAATTTGCTCAAAAAATTGGAAATTAACTTTCCAAAACATTGGCACCAACACGTTCTGAAGGTTTTAAGGGCTGTTTTTGCCTTCCCTATCAATCAACAAGTAGATGAAAAGGAAAATGATTTCATGATATCTTCCAGCATTGGGATTTGAACCTGGTATCCCTAAAGAGCAAGTCCATGTTTCCTTCTACACTTATCCATAGATTTCTAGACGCTGGATGTCGGACGACTGACCACTCGCTTGGCTAAACAGCATAATAAACCGGTTTGTAATCAACTCCCAGGAGACCATCCATTGTACTTTACCAGCCGAGTGGTCGGTCGTCCGACATCCAGTGTCTAGAAATCTATGACTGATCAGCATCTTGCAAATCTTCAATGTTTTGTGAATAAGACGAATTTCAGTTCATCAACTAAAACACAATAATACCAGAGCGTAGCAAAAGTATTGCAAAAAACTTTTGATAAGAAAAGTAAGATTTTCAAGTTTCATCAAAGTAATGGTAAGTCAATTCTTCTGGAATTAACCATCCACCTCATGACCATTTACCTCAAAAATCAGGAAAACACGTCAAGATGTGCCTGATTTTTAAAGGAGAAGTTCATTACTCAAAGAAAGCTGAGTTGCAATATTTGAAATAGAGTATCTTAAAAATTGCCATGCTAAAAGAGCTATTTCAGATTTATGGAAAACAGAGGCAGGCGGTTGGTAATATGCTTGCAATCTTTTTGATACCTTTGGGTACGTTGCTTAAAAAAGATTTTAAAAAAAATCAGGAAGTACAATTTCAGATTTTTCCCTAAGATTGACCATGATTCTTGAAAATTATCATGATTTATCACTAGTGTGAGAATTTGTTTTGCTGATTTTTGGCGGACTTCTTTACCGTTGCTGGAATTGGAATCCCAGCACCTCAATACGATTTTTTTCATTTTACTGAACTTATATTTCTATTTATCATTTGATCGACCAACGAATTAGAGTTGGCTGATCTGGCTAACCCTTGAATATAAGGTTGATCCGGAATTTTAGTCAAAAACTTGTCCAAGTCTGACTTAAATCTTGCTACTGGATCAACGCCTACATAAGCCCTACGAATATTTGAGGGCAGCAAATTGAACAATGAAGGAGCCCGAGAAAGAAGAGAGTTGGACTTCATTGTTTTATCTAGCCTGGATTCTCGAGGGCTTGAAGGTGCTCTCAAAACGCAGGTTAAGCCTCTACGATCACTACAAGTGATCCTAAATCTTGGGTGGTTGGGACAAAGCTCATGAATGCTTTTGAAAACGTGCAGTATCAGATACCTTTCGTACCTTCTCTGAACACTGTAGAATCCCAACCTTTCTAATCTCTCCCAATACGAGGGCTCTCTCATATCCTCAATGTTCCTCGTAAAACATCTTTGGACCTGCTAGAGCTTTTGCAAATCTGCTGAACTAATGGGAGCCCAAATGGGCGAGGTATATTCAAGATGCGGCTAGACAATCGACTTTGTACAGAGTAAGCATCGTGACACTAGCTGGATTCTTCTTTGATCAGCTTACCCCTCTCGTCTCACCATTGAGACGACTGCCACAGTGGTTCAAAAGCCTTTTTGAATTCCAACAGAAATATCCAAGCAAATCTTGTTAACTAATAGCCATATGCGCGACAAATTTGAGCCAGACTTCAATAAATCAATCACGTCAAAATAACTTCTTATGGTTTTTATAAGG
>NC_081441.1:952186-954741 GCF_007210705.1 Tigriopus californicus | reverse complement strand
GAGACGAGAGGAGACGACGGTGTCCAAGAATCCAGCTACTATCTCTGGACTTAAACGTGCGATATAGAGAGGTGTAAAGATCTTGAATTTCATTCTAGTGCGCGCTCTGGTCCCAACATGAAGTACGTGTCACCACGCCTTTACTGATGATCACATGTTTGCACCAAATATTTTCTAATATTTATTGCATAAATTTGTCACTTGCCATTTCATGACAGTTTTAGCAAATGAATGTTGGACTGATATAGTTTAAAGTAATTGTTAAACGATACCCAAAATGCGAACGATTTCATTAATGCAGAGTTGGAAGCACTGAATGAGCTCCAATCATGGTAGTTCTTGCAGCGATTGTTGCGCAGCCTGCCTATCCCACACCGCTAAAATCCGAGCCGGTACTTTACATGTCGCTATATCCAACCACATGTCTGAAAAGTTTTACCAACTTTCAACTAGATATGCTCATTGGACTTTCCATTGTCTTGGAAGACTACACCTGGATCCTTCATGGATGAGACTTGCTGAATGTCCTTGCCTTCATCATCTAATAGTGGAGTATCTAATGACGTGGACCCAAAGGTCATTAAGCGGAATTTCATTCCATTCAGTGCCACGTTACTCGCAGCAACCCAAGAGTAGATTTGAGCTGGATTCTTGGACATGGTCGTCTCCTCTCGTCTCGTCTCACCCGTCTCACCACGGTGGTCAAAAAAGCTTATCAGGTATTGAGAGAAATGCGCATATCCATCTCAACAGTCTTCTTCCTTACAAAAACCATAAGAAGTTATTTTGACGTGATTGATTTATTGAAGTCTGGCTCAAATTTGTCGCGCATATGGCTATTAGTTAACAAGATTTGCTTGGATATTTCTGTTGGAATTCAAAAAGGCTTTTGAACCACTGTGGCAGTCGTCTCAATGGTGAGACGAGAGGGGTAAGCTGATCAAAGAAGAATCCAGCTTTGGTCTATGAACTTTGCCAGACAAGCGGAATTCTGACCATTCCTACCAGCTACCAATTTTGTATTATCAGCATAGGACGAGATACTGACATAACTACTACCCAGCTTCTGAAGCGGAGCAATGAAAATGATGAAAAGGAGAGGACCCAAAATGGAGCCCTGATGGACACCCGACTTGACATCATGTATGTCACCAAGGCATCCCTCAACCTTAACCAATTGCTACCTACCAGAAATGAAACTTTTTAACCAATTGAGAACCTTGCCTTGGATCGCAATCTCATGGAGTCTGTTAACTGAAAGGCCATGATCTACCTTGTCAAAAGCCTTGACAAAGTCAAGATAAACTACATCAACTGATCAGTGGCTCTCTAGTCCCTCAATAGCTTGCTCTATACGTTCAATCATTTGGGTAACCATGATAAAATGTGCTCGAAACCCGTGCTGGCTAGGAGGAAGGACTTCATTGACCTCAAGAAATTCAACAAGTTTGAACTTCATGATCTTGTCAAACACCTTCGCAATATTCAAAGTGAGAGAAACCGGCCTATAATTACCGGTACTGGGGAGCAACTTATCTCCCCCTTTGAAAATTGGAATATCGTGAGCTATCTTTAGTGAAGATGGAAACTTGCCCTGATCCAAGATGCAACGCATCAAGTACGAGAAAACAGGAGCAAGAACCAGTAAGCATCTCATCAGAAACTGAGATGTCACACCATCAGGGCCAGGAGAGCTGGACGGTCTCAGGTCCCTGATGGCCTCTAAAGCATCTTGATCTGCGACTACAAGATCATCTAAACGCTCAACTTGACAAGCCTTGTCAATCTCAACAAACTCATCAATAGAGCAATGAGCTGTTGCTCCTAAACACATTAAAGAACTGATCTCCAAGTATGTTGGCCATAGACTCTACTTTGTCTATGGCTTCCCCATTGACCTCAAAAGGCCCTACTGGGTGTTTCATCGTTATTCTTTCTAGTGGTTACACCAACATGCTGGAAGAAATTGCGCAAGATCGCAAAGTCCTCCAGCTTTTCGAACGACTGAAATCTCGATTTCGAAATGGGAATATATCCATCGGGACTAGCCTCCCACTCTACAACGCTAGCCGGAAAATTGAAGCCCCCCTACAATGAATACCTTTGAGCAAACTGACTGGTCCAACTCAATTCCTAAGAACTTGAGAGCTGACAAGAACGAGCTTACTGAACAAGAGGGGGCCCTATATTTTGTCACAATGGACAGATCAAAACCTTGAAGATGATAAACTAAGACCTCCACTTCTCCATTAGACATTTTTGCATGACTAATGTGCAGGTCATTTCTAACATATGGACATACGCCCCCATGCGGAAAAATGGGATTGTCTGGGCATACTCTATCACATCGAACTAAATTGAAACCAGCCATGGCTACCTCTTCATCTAAGACCCTTGGTCGAAGCCAAGTTTCTGTCATGGACCTTTTTGGAAGTAAGACAATGCACATTCAGATAAAGCCCTTTCACGGGCTTATTGTCCTTTGATGGACTACTGCTATCAAATCTTTGACTAGGCCTTCTAACCTTCAAAAAATCCTGCTTTTGGACAAAACT
>NC_081441.1:952076-952146 GCF_007210705.1 Tigriopus californicus | reverse complement strand
ATTGTCCTTTGATGGACTAGAAACTGCTATCAAATCTTTGACTACGCCTTCTAACCTTAAAAAACCCTGC
>NC_081441.1:948564-952040 GCF_007210705.1 Tigriopus californicus | reverse complement strand
AGGGGAACAAGGGGAGGGAAATAGGGAAGGAGAGAGGAAAGGGATGGGGTAAGTCTGTTGAGAGACTTGACAATGAGGTTGAGACAACTGCTGTCTTTTCCTCCTAGTGCCCCTGAGATGGGCCTTTGTGCATTTGAAATTGAGGCATACCTCGTGCCTCAAAGATCTCATGCACATAAACGGGTGAAAATAGCTACATCCCTCTTTCGAACATCCCTTCTCATGGAACTTGAGAAGGCCAAAGGGTTGGGGTAAGTCTGTTGAGAGACTTGACAATGAGGTTGAGACAACTGCTGTCTTTTCCTCCTAGTGCCCCTGAGATGGGCCTTTGTGCATTTGAAATTGAGGCATACCTCGTGCCTCAATGCTCTCATGCACATAAACGGGTGAAAATAGCTACATCCCTCTTTCGAACATCCCTTCTCATGGAACTTGAGAAGGCCAAACTCTCTAAGTTTGGGACACCCTTTCCCTGCCTTTTTGCATCTCTGTCGTTTTTGGACATCGCAAATTTCGAGAGCATTCTCTATCTACTATGCTCTCTTTGACCTCTATGACCTCTTTGACTACAAGGGGCGTTTCAATCAAATCAAGAGTGTCAGTGCCTGTGTCCCTTTTGCCTCCACTTGACTGGTTCATCCCACAGTCTAGTAATGGCCCGGTGTGACCAACCGAAGCTATTAAGGATTCCATAATTGGAGGAGTTGGAGGCGGGACGAAGGAAAAGACGTCGAGTCACTTGCTTGGTTTCAGTCTGAGTGTTTTATTTGTCATTTGTTTACATCGAGAACACAGGTTGCGTGAGCGGAACCTTTTGTTTGCTCAGTCCCTCTACATCTCCCCATTTAAGATTCACGGTCGGGCTTTTCAATGCCGCACCAGAAGTTGATCAACAAAACAAGGCAGACACGTTGCACTTCGGCATTTCGACACATTTTCACTCAGATTTCGTTCCATCCCCAAACGAGACAGCCAATTTGGCACTGAGACGAGCACTCCACCAGTTTTCTTGAGCAACGCCTTCACTGACTTGACCGCTGTCTCGGCCAAGCCGTTCAACTCCGGATGATACGGAGCCAATTGCTCGTAGATGATACTGTTCTCCACACACAAGGTTGAAAACTACTGGCGGTATTGGGGCCCGCCGTCAGACTTGATTAGACCAGGCATCCCAAAGTCATGAAACCAGCCCATCAGCTTGGACCAGACGGCTTCAGTAGTTGTAAAAGAGAGTCTGGAGATGAAAGGGAAGCCAGAGTACCTGTCGACCATGAGCACGTACGTCTTGCCGAGACAGTCAAACAGGTCCATGGAGATCGCCTGCATGGGATATTCGGCTGTGGTGGCCGCAGAGAGGATTGGCTCATGGGCTTGGGACGGCAACATGGACACACATTCTGGGCACCGGGCAATGAACTGCTTGATCTCGTGAGTCATACCGGGCCAGAAGTATGTCTGACGAGCAAGCTTGAGCGACTTTGTGCATCCAGAGTGTGATCCATGGATCAGAGCGATGATGCCCTGACGAGTGGGGCGAGTGACAACGAGCCGGTTGCCAACGAGCAAGAGGTCCTCCTCGAAGTGGAGTTCGTTCCGGACTTGGTGGAACGGGGACAACCTTTGTGGGAATCTGCGGCCCTGAGGAACATGCTCGCACAGCTTTTTGTATTCATCGTCAATGGAGTCACGCAAGAAGGCAAAGATGGGGTCGTCAGTTGAGATAGCAGCCCATAGTTCTTTGCGGAGTGAGGAGTTCAGCTCAGGGTTGGCCGGGAAGAGTGGAGTACGACTCAGGGCGTCCGCGATGAGATGCGTCTTGCCAGCCACCCAGATGCAGTCAAAGATATAGTGGTTTAACTTCTCCCGGAGTTGTTGAAGGCAGCCGTTTGTATTGGAGGCAAGAGGCTTCTTGAAGAGGCCGACGAGGGGGGCGGTGATCCGTGATGACCTTGAACTCGTGGATCCCGTGCAAGTAGTAATCACACTTTTCGGCCGCCCACCAAATCACACACAATTCGAGTTCGATGACGGGGTAATTCTTCTGCGCCGGCGTCAAAGAACACGAGCCTGTCTGGACAATGTGAAGCCGTCCCATCGGACCAAACTGGAAGAGGGCGTAACCCAGACCCGACCTTGAGGCGTCGGTGAGAAGCTTGATTGGGAGAGCGGGGTCAAAGGGCTTGACGACGTGGTCGAAGCACAAAATTCACGAGCCCCGCGGAACTCAGCTTCGTGCTCGGGAAGCCAGAGCCATGCAATGTTCTATTTGACTAGATCACAAATCTTGACCATTGCGTGCGAGAGATCCGGCACAAAGGGACCGAGCTGGTTGGCCAAGCCCAAGAAGGACTGTAGCTCGGTCAAAGAGGTCGGCGCTGGGTAGTCACAGATGCTGGCGATCTTGTCTGAGTCGGGCCTGAGACCGTAGCCGGACACAACAAAGCCCTTGAACTTGACCGAGGTGCCAACCTCCAATTTCGACAGAGACAGTGTGATCCCGCTCTTGATGCTTGTCTGTAAGAGCGCCTCGAGCCTGTCCATGAGGATGTTCATCGTCGGGGCCTGACGACAGAGATCGTCCACAATCTTGGCGAGCCAGCCCTTCCTGATGAAGTCTTGGTAGTCAAGGTTGGTGCGGAGCAAAAAGATGTCGCCCGAGCCTTTCCAACCTATGGGGGCTACCAAAGGTCGGTATTTTCCCCCTTCCAGCAGGAATGTACATAGTTTAGAAGACTCCTCATCCATAGCTACCTGATAGTAGCCATGAACGGCATCCAACTTCGCAAAGAAGCAAGCGTTGGGGTTGATGTGGCGCATGAGATCCGGAACAGAGGAGAATGGATGTATTGGACGCTCCTTAGCCTTGTTCAGAGTTCTGTAATCGATGACAAGGCGCACTTTTCCATTCGGTTTGGGGACGAAATGAGCCGGCAAACACCAAGATGTCGGACCAGGCTCCCTAACCATAGACTTCGTCTTGACAAGTTTGGCAATGAGCTTGTCAGCGTCGTCCCTGTAGTGATGAGGAACGACTCTGGCAGTTGACACACGACAAGGTTTGATGAGATCTTTAATGCATGGGATCGCCCTTCATTTTTCCCGCTGCATTTCCAAGGGAAGAGCCAAGTACGCCGCGTCCGGCCTCTTTGCGGATGAGCTCCTCAAGCCTGGGGTTGGTGGAGGCGATGCGCTTGACCGTCTTNCAGTACATCAGGTAAACAGCACACACGTGCAGGGCGGAAACCAAGGAGGAAAGTACTCCCTGGGGACAGACAGCAGAAAAATAGGTGGTAGCGCTGGCTTGAGGCTAGCAACAGAGGACTGCTGTACGGCCAAGGCGGGGTAAACAGCACACACGTGCAGGGCGGAAACCAAGGAGGAAAGTACTCCCTGGGGACAGACAGCAGAAAAATAGGTGGTAGCGCTAGGTTGGGGCTAACCACAAAGGAGAAGAGAATGACTTTGACCTACTCTTG
>NC_081441.1:948368-948530 GCF_007210705.1 Tigriopus californicus | reverse complement strand
CACGAGGACAGCCTGCTTGTCTGCGGCCTTCTTGCGGACGGTGGCGGCCTTGGCGAGGACCGAGACGTCATCTGTGGGGACCGCCTTGTAAACTTCATCAAGAAGGTCGAGGACTTCAGCCTGAAGCATGAGAGCGCGCCAATCGTCCTTCGTACCACTCCT
>NC_081441.1:948056-948332 GCF_007210705.1 Tigriopus californicus | reverse complement strand
GGGTGGGGCCTGGACGGGCCACTATCTTGGTCACAGAGAGGTCACAACGGAAGGTATAATCCCTAAACACAACACAAATTTGAACTGACAAGAAATATGTGAAGATTAAGGAGCATCGTTAAACTGTTAGCCATTGCAATCATATTTTTTCTTGTCAAACTGTTATTTCGAAAGTCACAATCTCGAGGGTCTGCCCATGAACTGGGTTACCATTTAGAATTTGTTAGCCGGCCCTGAAATTCTATTTGGATTGAAGATAAAAAATAAATCGACCCT
>NC_081441.1:946410-948023 GCF_007210705.1 Tigriopus californicus | reverse complement strand
GGATTGTCCCTCTTGTAGTTGTCCACGGGACTGTCGGAGCGTCGCGATTGGGACCAGCCTCTATCGGAGGCAGGTGATTGTGATATCCTGGTGTTGAGGATGCTGCTCATGCTCGTAAACTATTCTAGTCATGTATATATAAATGTGTTCTAGTCAGAAATAAAGTCAGTCAAGAAGCGTACACAACATGGCGCAGTCGGCAGTCTGGCTGTGGCCTCCTGTGTGGCTCTCCCCATGGAGGGGATTGGAGCGTGGAGGCAACGGCCAAAGACCCTTACCCAGACGCCTTGTGACCCGGTTGGCCCCGTGTTCCTTGACGGCCCCGTGTTCCTGGACGGCCCCGTGTTCCTTGACGGCCCCCTGTTCCTGGACGGCCCCGTGTCTCTGTGTTGGGACGGCCCCGTGTCCCTGTGTTGGGACGGCCCTGTGTCCCTGTGTTGGGATGGCCCCGTGATCCCTGTGTGGGATGGCCCCGTGATCCCTGTGTGGGATGGCCCCGTGATCCCTGTGTGGGATGGCCCCGTGATCCCTGTGTGGGATGGCCCCGTGATCCCTGTGTGGGATGGCCCCGTGATCCTTGTGTGGGATAGCCCCGTGATCCCTGTGTGGGATGGCCCCGTGATCCCTGTGTGGGATGGCCCCGTGATCCCTGTGTGGGACGGCCCCGTGATCCCTGTGTGGGACGGCCCCGTGACCAAGGATGACTCCCCCCTGTGTGAGGGAGATGTGATATCCCAGTGTTGAGTATGCTGCTCATGCTTGTAAACTGTTATATAGTCAGAAATAAAGTCAGTCATGAAGCGTACACAACAGTGTTGAGGGGCGAGGGCGAGGATGGGTGCGGCACAGCTCCTGGATGTGGCCTTGTTTTTGACATCCGAAGCACTCCTTGCAACGGAATGGACACGCGTCACGAGTGTGACCTCGTCCGCATCCAGGCATGCAGCGGCAATCGCCCATGATCTCCTTGGCGGTCTCCACCGCCGGAGAGGCCCCGACGGCAGTGATGACGTGGGAGGTCGCAACCTCACGTGCGAGCTTCTCCTCCAAGAGACCTGCGGCGAGCAGTTTGTCCATGGTTGGCTCCTCGATCTTGCGCAGCTCCCTGTACAGAGCAGCCTCCTTCCTGCAACCACGGAGGACAACAAGCACCTGGATCTTCTCGGGGGTGAGCTTGGTGAGCTCGGCCTCGGCGGCGAAGGCGCGCACCTCCGTCATGAAGTCCTTCATGGGGCGGAATGTTTTCTTGAGGTGGAGCATATCCCATCCGCGTCCAAGGATTGGCTTGAGAGTGAGGAAGTGGAGCTCCAGGGCGACCATGCAGTCCTGGAGGTCCTTGTCCAGATGCTCCAGTAGGTAGGTCAAGGCCGTTTCGAGCGCTGAGCTGAGAAGGTTCCCCAGAATTCCTTTCTGGCCAGAGATGGGGAGCATCTCTCCGTGCAATGATTCGAAGTAGAGCTTGAACTTTCTGACCCAGTGCCTCATCTCTGGAGTAGTGAACTTGGCGGTGAGGGTGGTCGGTTTGAGATCCAAGACAGGTTTAAAAGTGACCTTGGGGGTCACGGGGCCAGACAAGAGTGGAGTTGCGTTGGCTCCAAAGCCAATGGTGGTGT
>NC_081441.1:907703-946379 GCF_007210705.1 Tigriopus californicus | reverse complement strand
CGGACCTGAAATTCAATTTGGCTTGAAGATCAAAAATAAATAAAAACAGGTTTGCCTCTTATTTCTACTTTACTTTAGCAACATTTGGCACAGGAAGACTTAAAAAAAGTACTTGAAATGAAATATACAACACTAAGCTCTCTTGTTCTTGAGTTATCTTGTATGGTTTAAGGTTGTGGCACTTTCTGTTGCTTTTCTTTTTGTTTAACTAAACAAGCTATTAATAAAGTAAAAAAGGCCAAAATTACTTGTCTAGACCCCAGTGCCTTACGAGTACATGCCTTCACGTAAATAATTAAATGAAACTTCAAACCTTATGCAAATGCGTGGGTACATGGTCGAGTTCACCCTGAGGATATGACTTTTCTTATATTTGGCACTGCTATTTAATTTCGGGTTGCTAAAATTGAAAACGAAATTACAGTAAAAATTACTAACTATCATTTGAGATTTACAAACTCCTTGTTAAGGATGTCCATTTTAGTTTACCATTGTCAAATCTGAACTTGAATATTGGCTTACTGCTTGTCCCAGGTACTTCAGCTAAACTGATATTAAAATGATATTGCAATTGGGTATTGTTTGGACTTGATTCAATTGGAATGTTGATTAAATTCCATCACATTACCTTAACCTTTCAGTGATTGAACCAGACCACAATCAATAACTTTCAATAACTGTCATAAACATGAAGCTACGATAATTTTAACTTAACTATAATCTGTTTCAGTACTTGGACCCAATTTTGACCAAATCTTCACCAAAAGCGTACAGTTTAACGATGCACCTTGATCTTCACATATTTGTTGTGAGTTCAAATTTGTGTTGTGTTTAGGGATTATACAACGGAAGGTCACGGCGGCAGGTGCGAAGTCAAGGTCACGGAGTGCAGTGTGGGCGTGGCAAGGAGTGTAAGTCCGTACTTAATTGTGCCATGGAGGAGTTGGAGGCAGGACGAAGGAAAAGACGTCGAGTCACTTGCTTGGTTTCCGTCTGAGTGTTTTATTTGTCATTTGTTTACAGCGAGAACACAGGTTGCGTGAGAGGAACCTTTCGTTCGCTTAGTCCCTCTATATTAATGAAAAGCCTAATTAATGGAGGATGGAGCCAAAACCAGCTCAAGACAGTTCCTGGCCCCTTCAGAAAGTCCCTTCAACAAAGCTTCCATGGTTATTGAAAGCGAGGCTATTTGAGGGATCCTAGTCAAAAATACTGGGAACCTGAACAAAAATATGGAGAAATATTCTGGAAGCTTACATCAGTTTCAAGAGAAAAAAACGTTAGAAATGAGCGCAAGGAAAATAAAAATGAAAAAGTAAAAGAAGATGAAGACAGAGCCAAGAGAGCAATAGGGAGAGAGAAACCAGCGCGTGCAAATGAAAATCAGCAGTACATCAGGTAAACAGCACACACGTGCAGGGCGGAAACCAAGGAGGAAAGTACTCCCTGGGGACAGACAGCAGAAAAATAGGTGGTAGCGCTAGGTTGGGGCTAACCACAAAGGAGAAGAGAATGACTTTGACCTACTCTTGGCTGACCAGCTAGCTAGCTTCAGCCGACATACACCAATTTGATTACAGGACCAAACAAGAGGCAATGGAATGGAGTAGAGTAAAGGAATGTTCTAGAACCTATTTGTGTTTTGAAAATGCTAAACTAAACTGATAGAATACAACAAGAAAAATCAAGTGCATTTACAAGTACAGGAAATGAAGAGACCAAACAATCAAATAATGAAATACTCCTTAAGTCAAAAACACATGAAATAACCTAGAAATGGGATAAAAATATTGACAGACGGGAAAAAATCAAATGCGACATGAATTTAACAAAAAGATATAAGACTAAACTCTAGTGATAGGAAGAAGAGAAAACTATAGAACAAATGTGTCTTGTCTTAAGCAGCCACGCGACCACTTACACAACACAACACACTCAGACCAGCCGTTCTGTCAAGATCAGAAGCAAAAAAGCGTGTCACTGCTCTATTAACGTCTTGTGAATACTACGAAGTTGTTGGATTGCCCAACGTTTGTCCGTTTGGGGGTCGGATGTCAACCAAATGCCAACCCAATGCTCGCAAAGACGACGCAATCCATCATACGTAGCTCCTCCAGCCCTTGATCATAGATTGAATCCATGACACCTGGGATAGGATTCTTGCCTTGTTCACGCTGCCTCTTCGACCGCTCGGCTACACCAGCTCCTTAAAAGCGTTTTTCCGCCGTCGGGGTTTGAACCCACGACGCGTAGGGAGATGATTCTTGCTCTTTGCAGCATCTTTGCTGTTTGCTTATTTGAGGTTGTTCAGACTCTTCGCAAGTTTTCCTGGATTCTATTCCGTGCTTGTTGAAGTTCGATTGCTACTTCTTTTGGATCTATGTTTTTGGACTGATTTTGATCACAGAATTACGCTTGTACCATGTTCGATTAATCCGAAACCAGTAATATTTAATGGTCCCTGCTTCAAGGATATAAACTAGGCATGAATTAGTATACTCTCCCACTTAATCCTGGTCCCCTTGTAGAATTCGTTTTTTACACGTGAAAGAAATGAAGAGGGGAACTGCAGACAGTACTAAAAAGGGTTGGTAGGGAGAGGTAAGTGATGTTTTTTTGTTTATTGTTAAAGCGTACGGGGCCCAGATCCAAGAGCTGCATCCGTCGTTGAAATAATTTGATTGAGGGACGGACAAAGGTGCTTGACCGTCAATTTTTCGAAGGGATGTCGGGCCAAGGACAACAAGGTGTTTAGAAGCCCTTGACCGTGGAGGACAACTTGCGTCCGGACATTACCTCCGGAAAGGCCAGGTTCCCAAAACTGACCTGAAATAAATAGCTAATACCAACTCAAAGTGGGAGACTGTCGTACCTCGATGCCAAGGAGGTCTGGAAAGTTCGGACTTCCAGGCTAAAGCTGTGCATCGGACCATCTGAGTTGTCGGATCCGATCGGATCGGGTTGACCAACGATTTTCGGATTCGGATTCGGATTCGGTCGGATTGAACATTTCGTTCGTATTCGAATTCGAATTGGGAAATGGAAAAAGTTGGATTGGGTTCGGATCCGATCCAAGTCCAAAATTGCAGCATAAACTAAATGAATGCAAATTTGTTTTGAGAATGGTTTGGAATGGTACTTACTTAGCTATGTCTCGCTCTCCATTTCTGATGTTTTGAAGCCTTCTCTCCAAGACCACTTGAAGCTGATATTGATGGAAAGCTTCATACAAGCATTAATAACATCCAAGTAATTTGCTCACTATTTTTTTCTTTTGCGGACTTCCTTACCGCTGCTGGGATTGGAATCCCAGCACCTCAAGACGGAAAAAGACATTCATTTTACATTGCTTTTATTCATGTATATTATTTCATCAACCAACGAATTAGAGTTGGCTGAACTGGCTAACCCTTGAATATAAGGTTGCTCGGGAATTTTAGTCACAAAATTGTCCAAGTCTGACTTAAATCATGCTACTGGATCAACTCCTACGAGGTCCTACGAATATTTGAAGGCAGCAAGGAGCCCGAGAAAGAAGAGAGTTGGACTTCATTGTTCGAACTGGCCTGGATTTTCGAGGACTTGAAGGTGCTCTCAAAACGCACGTTAAGCCTCTACGGTTACTGCAATTGCCCCTAAATCCTGGGTTAGGACAAGGCTCATGGATGCTTTTGAAAACGTGCAGTATCAGATACCTTTCGTACATTCTCTGAACACTGTACAGTCCCAACTTTGTTAGTCTCTCCCAATACGAGAGCTCTCTCATTCCTGTGATGTTCCTAGTGAAACATCTTTTGGCTTGTTCGACCTTTGGCTAACCTGCTGAACTCATTGGAGCCCAAATGGGTGAAGCATGTTCAAGACGTGGCTCAAACGGACTTTTCAAGTTCGATTTTGGTACTCTAGTTACGTGATTATCAATTTGTAACATTGCGTTGAACGGACGCATTATTGCCATCCAATGAAGATCACCGGACTGCTTACTTACTCCCACCCTACATGCGTCCCGTTTTAGATTTGGTTTATAACAAAGGAATGGATTGAGGGTAAAGAAAATGAAACATTGTCAGACCAGTATTTGAATGGGCGAGACCAGCCAAGTTTGAATCCCTGTCTGTAAGGCTGGTTGGGCTTGCTTGGTCTTTGGGTTATTCAGAAAAGTATCAAAGGGAGGACGTAGTGGAAGTACTAAAATCGGACTCGAAAAGTCCTTTTGAAGATGTGCCTTAACAATCAACTTGTACAGAGTTAGCATCGTGATGCTATCTCTGGACTTAAACGTGCGATATATCCTTGATTCTGTTGAATTGGAAAAAGCGCCTCGGATTTGGTTGCGGATTCGAATTACAAAAGATCGCTGCGGATCGGATTCGGAGACCCTGTCCGATTTGATGTACAGCTCTATTCCAGACCCGTTGCATTTTGAAACAGAGAACCATATACTTCGGCCCCCGTCAAGAATTATTTGCTCTTGGAAGTAAAGAGCAACTTAAAATAAGGGGCCGAAATGAAAAGGAGATTTACTCTTTGTTAAATGGTCAAACCCAAACAATTTGCATACAGCTTTGCAGAGCAATTAGGGATCTTATGCCTTTTTACATAATATGAATGTGTGGCAATATGTAAAAAGAGTCTTTCTAATTCATTTTTAACCGGTGTGCATGTAAATCCCCCATGATTGTTGTGAAAATTGTTTTAATTCTTGTCTGAGAAGGGAAAAAATTGCACTCACTCGAACGTGCACTTGCATTCGCTTACCAATGCATCTCCCTCTCCTTCAACTTACGACTAGAGTTCTGGAATGTGAGAGAATTGCCATTGCTCTCAACAAGATTACTTTAATGGGCTAAAAATAGAGCCAGCCATTGGTTTTAACTTTAACAAAATCATGAACATTTTTTGAAGTTATCAAACATAAGTAAAAAGATGCTGACAAATTCATTTGGATGGAATTTCAGGATAAGTCTGGACAAAGTTTTGAGGCAGACCAAGGGCCAAATATTTAAAGCATGCAATGAAATTGTCCACGCTCTAGTAGAACTGAGGGTTGGACGTCATTAGATACAGGATTGTGTCGGCTACTTACGTGCAAATTGACACTGATTGCGTTAGAAACCAAATTCCTTGAGTTTTGAAGAAATGTAGGTAGGTCTACGTGACTGGAGTTTAGGGCCAATTGATAAGTGGATGGCTGAAATGATTGATGATAAAGTAGTCACTCCTAACGAAACCCAAGAAAATCTATGCCAGAAGGATTGGAAAAGTTGCATATATCATACAGTGCATGATAATTTACAACTCTGAACTTGCATTGAACAAAAACAGTCAAAGCAAGAAGGAGCTAATGTAGCCAATTGGTGTTAGAGGCAACGAAGATAAGGCAGGAATCTTCTACTCAGGGATTCAAACTTCCAGTCCGGAAGTCTGATAGAGTAGCCAGATGTTAATCTCAAGTAAATTCAATAATTAGTTTCACAAATTGAAATAGTGCCAATACAAACACATTTTCCTGCAAGTCTGAATGTCTTCTGTTTTGGTTTGGTTTGTTTTTTCACGGGCTTTTCAAAACGCAAAATGTAATGTAATCCCCAGTATTATTCATTGTTCGAACTAGCCTGGATACTCGTTGGCTTGAAGGTGCCCTCAAAGCCCGCGTTCAGCCTCTACGCTCACTACAATTGACCCTAAAATCTAGGTTGGGGCAAAGCTCATGGATGCTTGTGAAAACGGACAGCATCAGATACCCTTCGTACCTTCTCTGAACACTATACACTCTTTACTTTGTTTAGCCTGGTTAGTTTGGTGAAAGTATTGCCTCTCTTGATGAGAAGGTCTCTAACTTCATCCAAAGCGCACAACGAGCAATACTGTCTCAGACGGCAAGGAAAAGGTAGATCAATATGTATTACAGTTTTAGAGGAAAGAGGTCTAGTATCATTTCCATCTGAACCATCCTTTGAAGAACAATCATGTTCTTAAAAGTAAACCTGATTGGTCTTGTTCTCTACATTGCTTCCAATGTGGAATGCATATCTCGAGCTCGGTTGAATCATACATTCTCCCCACTCGGTTTCCACCGACAGAAGAGTGAGTAGAAGCATGAGAAAAACAGAGAATCTCCAATCACTTTGACACCACTCCTTGCTTTGGATTTCAGAGCTGTTCAGTATTTTCAACATTGTTCAATTCAAGGTATCCCATGGTAATTGCTTGATCTTTTTTTTGCGCATTTTCTTTATCATGCCGATCTTTGTTTAGAATGACCCGTGCTCCGCTCTTTCGGGAGGAGATTTGAGAGGAACTTGTTTGAGTGCTCAAGAATGTTCCACCCAAGGCGGGTCAGCAGATGGAAAATGTGCTGCAGGTGAGACCAGATTCAACAGTAGCTTCTGCTCGTTCGAAAATTGGTGGAATTTCTGTTTTGTTGCGCAGGTTTCGGTGTTTGTTGCCTCTTCAGGATAACCGGTTGTGGCGGTTCGGTGACCAAGGTACTTGGTACCATTTGTGATCTTTCAAAGCAATCCTACCTATAGTGCACTTCTTTATTTCAGAATTGTACCTACGTCAGGGCGAGTATCCATCAGTTTTGTTTTTGGGGCTTTTAAAATCGGGTCATCGGTTCTAATGCCAAGGTTGGATCCTCTAGAATGCCGGCTTTCCTGCTTCCGACCCAAATAACGATAGAATTTGTACTGTGACTCTCAACCGTTTTGCTAATGGTATGACAACCACCTACTTATAATTCATATTCATCATGATTTCTCAGAACGTTTGGCTTCTGATTTTAGATATTTGCCAAATTAGGTAAGAAATGATTAGCGCTCAACCTCCAGGACCTTGAAATGATACTTTCTTTCTCCAGGTTGGATTTTCAATCGACGACCACGTTGCCATTGGGAACAGATGCCGGTAAGAAAAAAATCAGCACTTGATAGCTATATTAATGAGCAATTTTGTCGGGTTTGCTGGTATCATTTTTCCTCCTATTCATACGATAACATTTCTCAAAGTTGCATCAAATTACCGCAACAAATATGAAAATCCTAATGCTCGCCTCCGTAACCCCCTGTACTGTGAAAAATTGTCCAAAGAATAAATGATAGTTCGTTCTCACTTGTCCAGGTTCCTGTGGTGGAACGGGAGACAGCTTGTCGGTGATCAGTCCACATTCCTCTTCGCGAAACGCTTTTCCGCCGGCAATCTGCGGCATTCTCACCGGTCAACATAGTAGGAAAATCGACGCATATCATAATTGTTTTAAGCGCCAAAGAGAACATTGAGAGTTGCAAATCATTCTATGGAAGAAAACAAAACTCGTGAAATTGAATTTTCAGTGTACTTTGAAAGTGGACGAATGGGTGGTTCTGCGGGCCAAATTGACATTTTCCAAGGCTCAGCCCCAGGAGAAAGACGATTCAATATCAAAGTGACTTTTATTCATTGCAACAGCAAGGTCCGGTAAGTGGTTTTTAAATCATTCAATGGAGGAAAACGCAACCAAAAAGCAACGAGTTTTCGAAATCACGGCCAACAAAGTACAACCTATCTTGATATGAAAGCACATCAATTGAACTATGGCTGGGTTTCCACACAAAATAATGGAATTGAAATATTTAATTTCCAGGGCCCCTAGTGGCTGCACTCAGTACTTTACGGGATGTACAGGAACAATTATGTCGTATAACTTCCCGGGTGGACAATTGTTGGGGGACCAGCTTTATGGCAATTGCATTCGACAAAACGAGGGTGAGGGCTGCAAATTTGGATTTTAACATCTTTTCATCCATCGACGTATCCATGGCTTCGATGTCACTCTTGCAGGATATTGCTCAGTCCAATATTCGGAAACTCCCATCACGAACCCTGATCCATTCGATTTGGATGCACCGGATCCCAACGCCAGTGTCACGGTGAGGCTTTTTGAAAAGCCTTGATAACCAAATGGGTTCTTTTGTAAAACAAAACAGTCGATGATTCTGATGATATAAGCGCCTTTTTTCTAGGACAACTGTATGATGAAAAACCACATTACTATTCCCAGCAAAGTGACCGATCTTTTAATGGCTTCAACGCCAGATCCCCAACAAGACGTCGGTAAGATGCTCGATTCAGGCTTTGTTTCACATTCCACAGATTGGATGGAGTGTCAAAAACTTGCATTTCTTTCCAAGAGTCTGGGCCAAATGAGTGAAGATATTTGCTTTGTTTTCAGTTACTTATGCCCCTTCCATGCGATGCAACACCGTTTTTGGAGGTGCCCCAAGAACCACCATCCCAGGAACATTAGTTTGTAAGTTGGTTAGCAATCCATAGCACATTGCCACTCGAGTGGCTTTTGGGGACTTGAATTGATTTGCCAGATTGACATTTCAGCTGAAGCGGACGTCCCATTTGTGGTGAATTTGCGAACCTTGCCCAGTGCGAGTGGCCGATTGGAGTCCTTCTCCGGATTCAGCTTGGATTACACCCAGGTCCCTTGCTGAACTATTGTGCATATGTATTCTCTTGTAATGTCAACAGCTAATAAATTAAAACGACGATCTTTTCATTGCTACACAAATTGTGCCTCGGTTTTCTTTTCGAATTTGAGCATTGCTTCATTGAGGTGAACCATTATACTTTACATAAAGAGCAAAGAATGTCAAACCAACGTCTATTTGGAATGTAGAACAATTGGCCGACGGCCGAATCTTGGAATGAATATTGTTGCGCTACAATTGTGACATAAATCGATGTCTAACATTACATAGTTGTTCGATTCTCATGGGGTTTTGCACCTCTTATAAATGTGGATTTTCCCACGACTTTTTGGGGGAATACAAAAAGACCAAAATTGTGCAAGAAAAACTGAGCTGTCCGATGACAGATTATGCGATACAAACAAATTTCAGTGGAAGGAATCCAGATCATCGTGCCTGCTTAACAACAAAGAAGAGCGATGTTTCTTGTAATGAATGAAGTGTATCGAGGTGATTAATTCTTGTCTTGTCTTATTCACGGTATGGCCAATATTCATGGTATCCCTGCAATACGGTCATAAATATTTCCCTCGCCACATGGGACTTGTAGGTTCAAATTATCAAATGACAAGACCTATCGTTAATCACGTCAACTATGCACTAATTGTGCATGTACATTTATGAATTGGTACAACAAAAACCAAAGGAAACTTGACAGCCCGATTGGGGCTGGGCCTCTGAGCATTTGATTCAAGCAATTCATTATTCCAGTCTCGGATCTCATATTTCATACTCAACATGCATTTCCTCTTTCCTCATCATTTCATTTCCACAATTCTACTCTTCGCAACTAAAGTGTTGCATATTTAGTTTCTAATCAAAATCAGCTTAAAATACCTGTTAAAGCTGTTCTGCATGGAATGAGCAGTTTCCAAATGGACTGGATGGGTTCCTTTTTTTAATGCAATGTCCAGAAAGAAATTTATGTGAAATATACCGAGATGTGGCCATACGAACCATTTTAATCATAATTTGGCAATATATTGGCTTTTATGAGTGGATTTAAATTGATATGAATAGCCGTAAATGGCTGTTCGTCCCTCATTCAAATGGCCAATTTCGTGTGGAAATCGGCATTTTTCAGCCTTGTGTCTTACCATCCAAGATTAATGGCTTCCATTTCATTTCACGTCCACCGATTCATTCTCGAACCATTTGATCGTGGAAGTACATTTTCATCTCAGAGAAATTGCATTGCACTAGAAAGTATGAGTAATACAGCTAATCACAAACCAGACATTTTCAAGTACCCCATCTTCATTACGTCAATAAAGCATTTGGCATTGAACTGAAAGAACATTTCACCACGGGAGGAGTATACGGTTAATAAATCAACATTAGTCATGACAAGATCCAGAATGTTTCCTTTGTGAGTGCCTGGTTTTATATTTAGGAGAAAGCCATTAGTCTGTATTTGCTCGAGATTATCTAAAGTTGATCAAAGGGGAATTGGTTATACCCATCATATGCTTGTCAGATCAGGCTAATCTTTTAGGTAATCTGGTAACATGCCCTAATTCAGTTCAACGTATGTCGGAAGATCAATATCTTTCTTGCATCGGGGTCTCATCACTTTGCCGAAAAAATGTTGATCAAAGTAAGCTCTAATGAACTGAGTCGACGAAAAGTGATATTGTGTTCGACAACGGTTGAACCTGGTTGCACCTAACAATTACTCAATTTCGTTTTTGGTTGAAAGGTTGTTTAACTCAATTACTCAATTTCGTTATTGGTTGAAAGGTTGTTTAACTCAATTACTCAATTTCGTTATTGGTTGAAAGGTTGTTTAACTCAATTACTCAATTTCGTTTTTGGTTGAAAGGTTGTTTAACTCAATTACAAGGGAATGCATTTGCCTCTGAGCTCGTGACTACCAAGTCTAATCACTATGGAATGCAATGAACTTTAAAAAGATTGCAACGTTTTGCAAATATGTGAATATGCGTGAGTGAGTTCAAAATGTTTATCTGTCTGCACAACAAGGTAAAATAAGCCTTTCATGGTGGGTTGAGCCATGGACTTCTAAAGACATGGACATACAAAAGAAGACTAAACTTGTATCGTTTGAATACATCATCTGACCCAAAATTGGCATTTCTAATGATCAGAAGATGTGGCCAAATGAATTAAAGTTGACTCAAATCTAGGCCCAAAACCTCCTTAAGATTATTCAGGAGAGGTAGTCAAACTTGTGAGATAGTATAAAATGACAATACAAAACCTGAATTTTAGTTAGACCTCATGTATGTCAGCTACGTAAGTTTTTGACGATATGACTTTCGAAGGAGACACTGTTGATTTATAGGTATGTCATTAAAGTGAATTGCCTTTAATTGCAAAAACCTCTACGTTTCTTATTCTACAGTATGAACTGATTAGAATTCATTATGAAATGGGGTCTCAGAGTTGCATTGATCCAAAGGCTTTGAATATCCATCTATCCATCAAACGGATGGTTTTAAAAGCTTATTATCACTATTAGATTTGACTTCTAACTTTCATACTTTCAGTATTAATTGCGCGGTTGACCCATGTAAGATGACATCAAGTTTTGGTCTTTTCTTTTAATTCTAAGCATATTCGAACATGGCAATGGTATCAGAACTTTTCTTTAAGAACTGTGAAAACCAATCACACTTCAAGAGCCTTTAGAATGAGGAACTATTACGAAAAGTTCTCTTAAAATAGTGTCCAGTAATTTAATCTTATTTTTTGATCCGTCGTATTATTTCTAACAAAGAGAGTGCACGAAAGGAGAAGGAAACTACATAAACCTTATAAAGAAACTGTGCACTCTTGTTTCCACGTCTTAGCCCTGAGAATCCTTCCTGCTTTTCTGTATGTTTAAAAAACGTAAGTTTTCTATCTCGTTAAAAAACGATTGAATCAATGCCAACGCAATGATTATTATCAAGGTCCTTTCAAACAAAAAGGGCTCCAAAACAAAAACAAACAAGTGGTCTAAAACATAGAACGATTCAAATGCGTTTTAGCAACCGACCGTAAAAGGTGCGCTGCTGACGTCAAGTCCAAAGCATCCAGCCAATCGTATCAACGAAGATTTCTCATTCTCTGTCTCCTTCGTTGTTCATTCAAATGCTTAGATCATCATTGAAATAAAATAGATACGTGTCCCAAAGGCAACTTGGAAATACATTTTATTTTTCAGAAGTATACATATGGTTATCCCCTGTTTGTGAAGGTTGGAGAAGAGGTTGTTGGTATTGATGTGGTTTTAGGAATACTGGGCGTTGATGGTTGAATAATGTGTCAAGGCATGTTTGGATCAAGCTTCCGATTAAAATGCGATTAGTCCAACAGTTTCTTCGTTTTCAAGGTGGATATCGTTTCAGAGGCTTGCCTAACATTGGGCTTGATCGACGATTTTCAGATGGAGAGTCCTTTGTGGCTGTAAAAGTTTGCTTTATTTTGATCAATGCAAGACTCAAATGTTTTGGCATCCACCCTTGGTTAAGTGGGGGGTCCACGGTATCCTCTGAGTTGAGCTCCGGTCTATCCCCAGACTCGTCGTGGATCAGGGCCTTGCGTTCAAAACGCATCCACTTGTGACTACGCGAAACGCTTTGGTGTCATGCCTTGGTAGAATGTGACGGCTTGTCAGTGCCATTAGATCATAAGTAAATCCCGTGACATATGCAACAACAAATATCTCGGGTATGAAGGGGCTTCGCTGTTTTTTGACGAGAGCCCTCTTCCAGCACAAGGACCTTTACCCTTTGGAACCAAAAAGGGTTTTGACGTTTCCACTTGGAATCATTGGCTTTGGTTTTAGTCATTCCCTTTAGTCACTGATTTATCATTCGGACTTTGGTGGGTGATTTTACATTTAGCGGAAGGGAGCCTCGGAAATGCGAAACAGGGCGTGACTATATGGATGGAACGGGAATGGGTTGGTTCACCCCTCCGTATTGGGGTCTTGTGGCGTTGACGATTATCACATGCAGACACAAATTATTTTATTTGTTTGTCCAATGCAGGAAAGCATACAGATGAGGGAGGTCTTCATGTTGTGGCCGAAACGCCAAGGTGAACGGTTCCATGACCCAAAACAATAGGGTGATGTTGAACCACTGAGGCAGAACCAGGTGAAAACATTTTAGAATGTGGCCACTCAATTAAACTCCTCAAAGGCCGTGTTTAGATGGAGGTTCTCCACATACTATTGCGCTCTTCAAAAGTTAATGCTGCACATTTCGTCCTCATTTGTGTGCTTAGCGATGGGTTTCGCGGTAAAAGCTTCGTCCATATCGCGCATATGTATAGAATAGAGGAATTTTCTCTTAGTCATTTTGGATTTCTTACGGTAGAGTGTTAAAAGGAGTGATCTTGCCTAAAAGGAGGTTTGCTGGAATCTTATAGCCCTTTAGATGAGCAATGGTGAACTCAAAATCTTGGTATCTTAGTTTTATTTGGTCCATGCAAGCACTTCCCAAGCGCTTCCAAGATGCCTTGGCCCACGTACACATGCGTTGGTAGAACACGTGTAATATGAATCGATAGTGTCAAGTATAGCACTTTACTGAAATAAACGAGACTCACAGGGTTGGGAATCCGAATTCGCGAGTTTCCCCCCCAAAAATATTAAGACAAATGTCTGGTTCTCAGTTTTAGTTTGAAATAGTAGAAATTTCGATCGAGGGGAGTATCACTAGCACATCTAATTGTGAACTACTTGATGTTATCCCCATTTGCGTCAATGACTGACTGTACGTGTACGCAAGGCTTAAATGAGGGTTGCTTATTGATCAAGAGATTCCTTGACATATTGCCTCTTTTGCAGTTGATGGACGCAATGAGGGAACATTTTGTTGGATGGGTAAGGTCGATTGGTTTTAAATTCAAACTAGCGTCAGGCAAAATGGGCCTTGGTTTGATAGGGGGCCAACTGTCCCTCCCAACAAACGCACCGCAATTCTCATTTAACCAGTTCGATGAATTAGACCGCCCTGAAAAAAATTGCCCCTAGATCACCGGCCTATTTGCGCCATTGCTTATGCATTTCTACTAGGTTTGTTGTTTTGAGGGAAATGCCCCTGCCTCAAAAGGCAAATCAGTTTTCCTACCCAAGACCTCTTTGGTCCTTGCAAAAACAAGTCCATGGTCGATTTCATGCGTTTTCAATTTTAGAAAAATTGGATTGTTAAAGTTGGCCCCCAAACATTTGCCAATAGCACAAGTTATATAAAAGTTTCTAAACATGTGACTCCAAAAAGTGTTGGCCTATTTTTGACGTGCGTTTGATGTACTTGCCCACGTACTTCTCCCCCTTATGAGGCTGCAATGGACAAACGACCCCTTGCTACATACGTCTTACATTGCCGTTCTTCGTACGTTTTTCTTGTACGAGTACATTGATTTCGACCGAACACTTCGAGCAACAGCGGACAACTGGTAAAGAGTTTTCGTGGGGCTAGGTACTATTTGGAGGAATTGAGAAGGGTGCTAATATAGATTCCCATCCCTGTATACATTAGTTTACAATTAGTTTTTTTGTTAGTAAGGGGTCTTTTTTAAAGGATGTTCAAGATGGAGCAATACGTTTTTAAGCTCCTGTCTCTTTGCACCAACCGAGCCAGAAAATCATTTGGCAACTGTTGAACTTAAGTATATCACTTGCCCATTCACCTCCAACTAAACCCTACGTCGACTTTTGATACTTTTTATGATAACAAAGCGATTTGTACGATTTGTACTAATGGTAAATCTCGCCCTCAAAACGTTTGAACGATGAGTTGAAAGGGCGGTCAAAAACTTGGCTTGAAATTGTGCATCACGTCTTTGAATGCTGGTCAAGAAGTAAGCGAACACCAAGTCATTTATTTTATTACATTTAATATCACTTCTTGCAATGTCTTGTAATGTCAACGCTAATAACATACGGTATTTTTTATAAACACAATCGCCTGATGCAAGCAGACAGGTAAGTCTCGTCAATCATCGATTCAGGGTACATCAATTTAGGTGCACGCTTGCAATGTCCATCGGAGATTGAAGCCCACGATTCCCCCGGGAACTCGGTTCAGCTCATTAGTTGGGGCAGAATTGGGAGGAGCGCCTGTTGCGGGACTTTGAGTCACCTCATCCTCATCAGTTTTGAAGGTCATCCGGAAAGGTCGTTGTTGGGCTGAAAAGAGAGGAAGAATTGGTATCGCCTTTCAGGTTCGCTGTTTACAAATTTAACGAAAACCGTAATTAGCGTTTGATGATCTTGAAATTGAGGAAGGGAGTTTGTTCATTCGTATCAAGAGTTTTTACGGACTTTTTAAGCGATAATGGGAACGTCATTCCTAACATTAGTGCCTAAGAAGTAACAGATAAATAGAAACAACTATAACTGTTATCTATCTTGCAATTGATTTGGATATAGGTATAAGTTTGTATCCTCCAACGAATTTGGGTTGTCAGATCTGTCTAGGCCTTGAATATAGGGTTGATGTGGAAATTTGACCAGGAACTTTTCCAAATCTGAATCAAAGCCTGTCAACGGGTCACCACCTATCTTCTGCCTATGTATGATTGTTACAGGGTGGCAAATGAAACGACAAAGAGAGTAAGCAAGAGGGGAGGAGGACTTGGTATTTTTAATTAGTCTAGATTCTCGAGGACTTGTAGTTGCTCTTTCACTCCTGTCTGACCTTACACTTTGCATCTCTTAGTATCAAGCTCTCGTTTGAGATTTCCAACACTAGGGCTATTTAAAAGTTAATGTAAAATACTTTTGTAGCTATTTTACAAGCTCTCAAAGTAAAAAAGCCGCTAAACTAGTGCTTTGCAAACAAAAGGACCAATATAAAAAACGGAGGCTATCTGTTCAAACTTAAGTAACTAACACAACCTATCATTTATCATTATGGTTCACCTGAAGCCAAAATAGCTTTCCAAAAAAAATCACACGTGCGTGAAAAAAAGCCATTTAAACCTGCCTCCCACCTCCTTCCACATTGTCGGTTTCACCCTCTCCATCCAACTCTTCTTCACCAACCCCCAAAAACCCACAATAACCAAGGTCAGGGCCAGGATCAGTTACATGTACAATAGACTAACTATCAAGAATCTTCCCCTTCTAATAGTCCTTCAACTCTTCTGGACCTACATCACTCCAATTATTCTCTACGGCCTTCACCTGTGGCTCCCAAACTCCGTCCAATCCACCTTCAAATCCGCCGATGTAACGTTCACAGATTCCTCAA
Organism: Tigriopus californicus; assembly: GCF_007210705.1. Taxonomy (NCBI): domain Eukaryota; kingdom Metazoa; phylum Arthropoda; class Copepoda; order Harpacticoida; family Harpacticidae; genus Tigriopus; species Tigriopus californicus. Next base: position 930,649 of record NC_081441.1, on the reverse strand, counting down.
GTGATACCTCTACGTGCCCCAATATGCCATAATGCATAAACGCGTTTCATAACCGAAATATAACGCGAAATTGAGCCCTCTCACCATCGGGCTGGCCAGGTTAGTGTCCATCAGTGTTGGTAACCTGACCTTTCCGGAGATGATATCCGGACACAAGCTTTCCTTCTCGGTCAAGGACTCTTGTTAACATCCTAAAGTACTCTGCCCGACATCCCTTCGGAATATTAGCGGTCGCGCACCTTTGTCCGGCTCCAAGCCAAATGCCACCAAAGATCGGAGCTGACAAATAGCGAAGGACCAGCTCAATCTGACCCACCCTCTCCTATGCTAGATTTTTGTATTCTTGGATACAGTCGTCTCGTCTCCTGTTGTCTCATCCCTCTCATCACGATGGTCAAAAAGCCTTATCCAATTTTGAGAAAAAATACTCGAATCCATCTTTTCCAGTTCTCTACCTGGCAAAATCATGAGGCGCACTTTTCATCTGAATGACTAATTGAGGTCTGGCTCAGATTAAAGGCTCATTTGGCCAAAAAATTACCAAGGTTAGTTAAACATTGCCAACGACCTTCAAAGTGGCTTTTCACCACTGTGGCAGTCGTCTCACTGGTGAGACGAGAGGGGTAAGACTCCAGTTCACGAGTTTCATCATCTCCCCTTTCCTTCCTGTTATGTCCCTAAGGACACACCACTAATCCAATATACACGGAGGGTTGTATCCTCACGTCCGTTCTATTCAAGATCAAGATTAGGAGTGAGAGAGGCAGTGAGATATATAGAGAGAGGAATAGAGAAAGAGAGAGCAGGACAGCTGCATTTGCGCATGTGCATGCAATTACAAGTAAACACCACTTCCTGCATTTGCAACGTCTTCTCAACCCCTCTTCATTACTTTCATGTGCACTGAATGTGTCCTAGTGATTTTCTCTGTGATATCACAATTGTGATCATCTGTTTGATCGGGTTGACTCTTCAATTTTTCAAACCTATATTGTATATGTTTATGAATCTATAACTATTCTTGCCACATTTTGTTTTCGTTGACATGACCATCAGTCGCAAAAGTTTATAAAAAAAATGTTCATCAAAGTGTCGGGCAGATTGCCATGCGACCGATTCGGAGTAAAAGTGAAATGGAAATCACGTAAGTTTACAGCTCTACCATTAAGTAGTTGTCTCTTGGATGTCGATTTTTGATGTTCATGATAAACGTTGATTGATTAAGTATTCCAATTTTAGCCCTGATATTTACTGCAGACTGATCTGGACATTCTCCGGTCGCCGTTGTCATTGGCTGAACTGAACTGTCGCCCGCAAAGCCGATCACTGAGCCGCACATCCGATCCGATGCTACCAATTGTGAACGTATCTTGATCTGAGGTTTCCACGTTGGATTGAGCGTTCGGAATCTGTGGATTGAGAGACTTTTTTAAAACTTCACATTATTCTAGGCTCTGATAACATGATTTATTTATGATAGATCGATTGTGTGATGAAATAAAATGCAAAATATTAGCGTCGCAATGGAGGCATTGGCTTCGCATCAATTATGCATATTAGTCAACATTAATCGCGTGCAAAACATTTATCGAGGGTTTTTCGTGACATAAATAGGGAAAATGAATGTTCAAAAGCCACTTATTTAAGACTTTGTTTGAAAATTGAATTCTTAAAATGTCATCACTAGAGGGCCCCCTAAGGAATGCCTTGGTGGCAAAAATGTAGCATATATATTTTATTTCTTGCTTCCCAATACATACTTTGATCATAAGACCTTATTTGTCTTTTGAGTTCGAGTCGACTCAAGCCTGGTTTTTTCCTGAAGCTTCATAATTGCCCTGGTCAGTCACATAAAGGTGTATAGAGTGGGACAAAGCAAAAAAAAAAAGAATTACATTTTTTAAATCAATGGTCTGTTTAGCAGGCATAAATGATTTGGATAAACTTAGCATTTGGCTACTTTTTGTACAACTGTGAGGCGATCCAAATTCTAGTGTAAGCAGTGCCACAATAGCTAGGAAAACACCTTTTGACAAGCAGAGTGAGCAAACTAAATTCGCGTGGCTGAAGTTCAATGTTCAATCAACACAATTGAGCTAATCAGCAAAACTAGGTTTACATCATTTTTTGATTCATTGCTCAGAGCTTACCAAAAGATAATCCCCGCGACATTTCCCGTCCGTTTCCCCGCGCGCTTTGTTTCCTCCAGAGGTGGTGCTAGAATAAGATACTTTTATTGCATGGGGCCCTAGGAAGATCTCTGGCGGCATAGATTTTGAATGCTTCACCTAATGCCAAAAGATCCCTGAAAGAAAAGGACCTCAAATTTTAGGGATTCTTAAACGTGTGTTGATTAAGAACTAAACAAAATACCGTTACGTCGTCCGTTCCAAGGATCTCTGGGATCCAACAAATGCCACAAGTGTTCATCTCTTGCCTCCAACACATATTTTGACATTGATTCGAAAGATGCGTGGCTGTAAAAGAGAAAGACACTTTATAAATTAGCAAATATTCGGGTAGCTTTGTGAGCATCTCAAACTCACTTGTTGTTTCCAAACTCGCTGCAGTGGTGGGGAAATTGAAACTGCAATACGGAAAAAGAAATGAGGAATGTTGGACGTTTGATATACGTTTTAGAACACTCCGGAGAGATCCAAGCGAATTGATCAATACCTGGCAACCGTTCCCGTGGTACCTGTAAAATATTGAAGGCATCCATCCGGGCCTGCAAGTCAAAAGTTGTGAATAATTTTGTTAAAATCTTGTCACAATCAAATAGAGAAAAGTAGCGTTGGATAACATATATACCTCCGAGTTCATCTCCACAAGCATATTGAGTCACTGAATAGGAAAAGGCGAGTTACAAGACGTTGAACAAAAACACACTGTTGAAGCTTCAAATTTAGCTGGAAAAGGTAAGGGGAGGCTCGGAAAATTTGGATGAAGCCTTTGAAACGTGGTTTTACAAACTTAAAAAACTTTGCCCTGAAAACTTTGATACATCAAAGTTCTATTTTAGGCTCTATATTAAAAAACGACGGCGAAATGTCCCGTTAAGATTTTGACACGACAAAGCTTGTCAACAAAGCGAATCATAAGTGATTGGTCAAGGTCTTGTTAAGAAGGTTAGAATGCCATTATCCCATAGCATCTTGAAATGTTTGGGATAAAGACTTCTGCGCCACTAGTATTTCCTTTGATGTCCCAATTTCGCGTTCCACTTCCGGTCAGGCCGAAATTCACTTCGTTGCACTTCTCTGGGCAAGCATCCACAATCACTTGAATTGAAACAAAAACAAGAAAAATCTCACTAGTTACAAATTCACCCACAGGTTCTGCTTGCTGATTGTGCCATTACTGTGTTGTCCACTATTAAATCCACAAATGAGAGGCGGAGCAAAATTTCCTGGTGCAGTGATGGTAAAAGTGTCGGTCGTGCAATCTCCAATGGCACCTCCTGCAAAGGGTGTGAATCGTTGGTAAAATTTATGGCGCTTCAAAATGCAAAGGAACTCTTGGCACTGGATCTTTGCTTGTCACAAAGCTTGTCACAAAGCTGGTCGGCTTTTCAGACAGAAGCTGCGCTTAGAGGATCAGAGACGTAAGCAGAAGTACCAAGAGTGAGATTCGGTTTGAGAGACCCTTCTTTTGGTTTGAAGCGCTCGGAGTTTCTAAGCCTCGTTTAGGGCCTCTCAATCCATTGGACCGCGAATCGGCTGGCAAGTCGAGGTATGAATGATTGGATGGTTTGGGGCCAGACGAGTTGGAGTCGGGTTTCTTTTGTGTTATACGTAGTGCAGTGCGTAAGGAAAATAAAGAGGCAGGTACGCCTCGACCATTGAACGGAGATGTGAGGATAAAAAGGACCACGCAAATTGGAATTAAGTGATTGCATTCATGCATCTCTGAACTCGCATGGATGATGTACTTGTTTCAATGTTAGACTAATTCAAAGGTCTGATAATTCGGGCACACGAAAATTCTCACTTTCTATTCTGAAATGAGTGAAAAAAGCTTTCCACCTTTTGGTGAAAGGAAACGAAATTTAAAAAAATCGGCAAAAGGATTTTGTTGCTTTGGCGTTATTGAGGATAAAAATTGCTTCCATTAAAACGGTTTCAGGAAAAAAATGCATTTAGCCGATTTTTCGCCCCTTTCGTCACCGTCTAGTGGTGTTCGTTCTGGATCCAAACCGATCAAAAGAAACTCTTTTTGAAATGCTACAAAGATCAAACAACATCTGATATCGTTTGCATTTCTCTTATTTTAAGAGCACCAAAAGGTGCTCACACACTGAACTAATTTTGGGAGGTAACTAAAGTGAGTCGTTCGGATGCTTAAAATGAACGAAGTAAAAAAACATTCCAAAATTTCAAGACAACTGGATTGCCACAATTAGATATGACTTATGGTTGAATAAAGAAATTCTTATGTGTGTCAGTCCTCATTTCATTTGGAACACCATGCCTAGATCTGTCTTTGCAGAGCATGTTTCCATTCAAATATGAAATTCTCACTCACCTAAAGTGGTGGCTGCACTGAGGTCGACGTCGGAGATAGCACTGGCCGTCACAGGACCATTAATGTTAAAGTTCTGTAAGAAATGATGAAGTGCTAGTTAGATGTGCCCTAGTCCACTCAATTGAACTCTTCGTACGTAACTCACCGTGAAATCAAATCGAAGGCGGCAAATGTGCTTGTCGCACGGACAAATGGTGTACTTGCAGGGATTGATGGCGGTGGTGGTGGACGTCTGTACCAAATAAGTGCAATTCTCTGAACTCATACCCCCGCAAGACAAAGTGACTAGTGACAGAAGAACCATGAGGCATCCATGATAACTTGTTGAACTGCCGAAACATATGTCAGATCGCATCTAACTTGTAAACTTACATGCGCAACATACTCCAAAACCATTGGCACACGATCCCAAGGATGAACCTCCTAAGGAGTGTATGAGATTAGATATTGCCTAGGCAAAGTGAACATGTGAGTTATTGGGATCTATCATTCAACATATCTAAATGGCGACATTTGGGTTATCAGGATAAAGTCGATAGCAAGATGTTTTATGAAATTCTCGAATAACTCATTTGCAAATACCATTGACAAACATGTATAAGCTAATCGACCAATTGAATGGATAAAGCAAATTTTGACCTTTCCAATTCTGAGTAGCGTCCAAAATTATTATTATTTTTCAATAATCACATGAAGAAGTTGTTTTTGAGTCTGGAATTCCTGAACTCTTGTTCCAGCTTGCACCGCCCTTCCCAATGTTTGCAGTTTACAACCCAAACGAATACAGCCTTCGCTTTTGGTCGAGTTGAATCATGTACAGAGAGTAGACCCAACCAACATAGATGACGATGCTTGCACATAACTTTTATGTTGTCATTATATCTTTAGTATTACTCTATTCAGTCGGATACTTCAATCTAAAGGTGAACCTTTTTTGCCCAACAACTTCAAAATTGCACTAATGTTGTCGATACCTTTAGTGGGAAATAATGATCTTGGGTGTCATTTACGAGACAATAAGAAATAAGCACATTCAAAACCGCGGACGGCAACTTTATTCCACTGAATGTTCGTGGAAAGGAAGCCAATTATGACGCTTTTTTTTCATGAATGAAGATAACCTCAGTCGAGTAAGAAAACGTGCATTTCAATTTTGATTTACACACCTTGACAACTAAAGTTTTATGTGCATTGCGATACGACGTCCTTTCGTGTCTTCATATTTTCACGAAAAATCTGACAAAAAACATCGTTTGGACTGACAAAGGGTTTGTCAAACTAAGCTGCGAACCGGTGGGATTATGGAATATCCTTGGATTATGCCAAAAGTCATGGACATTTGAATGTGTCAGCTAGATTGGCATGCGGCCCTTAAAGGAACCGAATCAAATAAGATACCCACCCGAATATCTTTCCTATTTTTGATTCCTCTTTCCTGAATATGAAACGCTTCATGTACGTAAAAGCTCTTCATGGTTTGACATGATCGAACCTCAAAAAATTGAAGCCTGAAATTTCAAACGAGGCATTGCTAAGCAATACCTTGCACTATCTTGCTGCTTTGGCTCTGTTCTCAATCCATAGGCAATACTTCGGGATCTAAACTTTGTTCGTTTCTTAACTCGAGAAGTGTTCAGTACCTCAAAAACGTTTTGTTTACCCGTATCTGACTTTATCAAGCTTGTTGTTAGCGTAAGAATATTGAGTTTAGATTGAAATGGAAGCAGAAGCATTAAGTATTATCACGTTAAGGGCTCGATTGGTTTTAATTGTGTCAAGCCTGATAAAACCAGAAGAAATATTGAGGAAAAATGAGTGAAGTGCACATTTGAGGTCAGCAAGATTAGTCAAATTCTGCTGCTAAATGAAATATAGATTTTCTCTCGCTTTTGCCCCTGAACTTTCCTTTTTAATAACGTATCGCAATTGTAGGGATATGTTTTTGCGGACTTCCCTATCGGTATTGATAGTAAGTACCATTGACAGAAGTTTAAGTTGATTAAGATGGCAGCAAACATAATGCCAAGACAGATGCATTGAACACATTAGATACCTGTAGTGAGTTGAGCGTGTTGGAACTACTAACGTGTTTATTTATCGAGTCAGGGTAGCCACACTATCCCCTCCCACAAAAGGAACATTATAAGATCAAAAACACCAAACAAAAAGCAAGAACAAAGCGAGAATTCACGTATATGAAATATAAATCAAAGGTGTAGTCGATCAGGTTCGGAAGTTATGCGACCTGATCTCGTAGCCAATCCAATGCAATCAGAAATTCCAAAGGCGGGTTTAAGGCGCTCGACGTTAACTGAGTCTTCCTTACCAGATCTATCAATTATGAAATATTTTTGTTTCCTTCGCAAAACCTTAAAGGGTCCTTTGTAGGGCCGGTCTAAAGGCTTCTTGACAGAGGTAACCACTTCCCATACATGGCTACACGTTTTCATGCCATCTGTAAGGTCATCGGGTTGAAACATCCTTTTGGAGTGGCATGACGTGGGAACAAAGGAGCGTTCATTAATGGCCTTGCGGAGATCTAGGATGAAGTCATTCATATTGACATTTTGGGGGTGGTTTAAGGCAGAGAAGTAAGCCCCAGGAATGCGAATAGCAGATCCGTAAAGCATATCTGACGGACTGAACCCAACATCCTCTTTAACAGAAGCGCGAATACCGAGAAGAACCACAGGTAGATGATCGGTCCATTTCACATCTGAACCTAGTCTGGCCTTTAGAGCGCTTTTCAAATGCCGGTGAAAGCGTTCCACCAATCCATTCGAAGCGGGATGATAGGCGGTGGATGATTTCACAGTGGAGCCCAAGAGCGAACCCAAAGATTTCCAAAGATCACTTATGAATTGGCGGCCACGGTCACTAACGATGGTGGAGGGGCATCCAAAGCGGGCAATCCACGAGCTGAAAAAAGCTTTGGCACAAGTCAGAGCAGTTGAATCGGGAATGGGAATGGCTTCGGGCCACCTGGTGAAGCGATCGATGACGGTCAATATGTAGGTGTTGCCATCAGATGGAGGTAGAGGTCCCACCAAATCGACATGAATATCCATGAAGCGATCATTCGATAATGGAAAGGAGGAGAGAGCTGTTTTGTTATAGCGTTGAATCTTTGACGTTTGACAATCAATACATTCCTTAACCCATCTGGATACGTCAGCGGGAAGGTTGGGCCAAGAAAAAGACGCTTTGACCAGTTTGACGGAAGCCTTGACACCAGGATGAGAAAATCCATGGATATGTTTGAAAACTTGTTTTCGCATTGACAAAGGAACAAGGGGTCGGGTTAGACCAAAACGGGTGTCGACGCTTGCAGTCCACCATAATGTCGTTCGTCTGATAGAAGTCAAAACCGAGCAAATTTTCAGTAACATCAGCAACAAAAAAGGTGTGGTCGAATTTACCAACTTTTAAGAGATCCACGGTTACCAATTTGCGCCCATACACCCTACATGGTGTCCCATTGGCTGCCTGAAACATGGTTTCATTTGGGTTTGGACACAAGTGAATGTCCTCTTCAGTAGGAGGAATAAGAGACCAAGACGCTCCGGGGTCAGCCAACCAAACTGTCTCTGACGAACCATCTTGGATTTTGATAGCATTAGAGTTGGCATGGAAACCGGGGGGGAAGTTCCATGTGAGACGCGGGGACCATTAACGTTTTGGAAGTAGTGGAAGCACTGATCGAAAAGAGAGCGGACACATCTGAGGATACCCGTCGGATTTCAGCGAAGTTTTTTGACCATTGACATCCCTTTACACAAGATTCAGCCTGAGCTGCGTACTTTGAGTGGAAATGACAGATGAACTTCCCATTAACGAAGCTGAAGCGATTGTCTGGAAACTGAGGCCTATTGTCGGAAGTCTTCATATGTTTTTTGGCCTTGGTACGGTAACCAGTTTTGTGGGCAGCGAGTACCAGTTGAGCTGCCGATAAAACATCCTCATTGGGAACCTCGCAGTAAGTGTCTCTTACAAGGGCAGCTCGAGACACCATAGAAGGGTTGTCCCTTGACCTCTCGAGGGCCAATTGTCTTGCGGCAATGACCGCCAGGTGATGAAGGGGAGTAGATTGGTCAAGAGAGGTGATGGCCGGGCCAACTATAGGGGGAAGTTTTCGAATGAACAACGCCCTAAAAGCAAAAGAAGTTTCAGCGGCAGCAACACCATCGGGCCACAGCTTCTGCAAAGCATTCAGAGCATCCGGGGGAGAACGATCACCCAGGCGGAATGTAAGGCAGTCCTCAAAAAGCTCCATGTAACTTTTCTTAGTAACTTTGAGAACGTGGTTTTTGAAAGAGGTATAGGGCTGGCCATCAGAATCCTCGGCCAATTGATCACAGATGGCCAAGATGTTACTGAAACGATCCAATTCCTCGACTTCCAGGACAGCCACCATGTGATGGTACTTGGTGCTTTCTCTAGAGATGTTGGCCAGGCGAAACTGACTCTCAGCAGACCGAAACCAGCTTTCCGGGTAATGTCTGTTATATTTAGGCACTTTGACAGACACAGCCATTATTGAGGCAAGCGAATCCTCAGAGGATCGCATGGCCTCGGTTTCGGCCTTGGCCATGGGGGGAGGTACAATCTCAAGCGGAAATGACCTTTAACTTGAGGGGCACAATGGTTAATGGGCAAGGCACCGACAATTAACCAAGTCAGAACAGACGTCGGGGTCACCAATGTAGTGAGTTGAGCGTGTTGGAACTACTAACGTGTTTATTTATCGAGTCAGGGTAGCCACACCTTGTTTTCTTATCGTAGTCTCTAGGAGACATGCTACACACTACCCCTTTCAACAATATTAAATGCAACGATTCTCAAAAAAGTGTTTTTGATAATAAAATTACATATGAATGCATATATACTTGAACGGTCGCTCAAATCAAACGTTACACTATATTTTAAGCTTTTAAAAGCTCACTTCGTAGCAAAGAGTGTGATTTTTAAATTGAGGTACATAAAATTTAAGGTATTGTAAATGAGAAGAAAAAAATGCTTAACAAAGCAAAGAATCTGTTTCAAAATGGAGGAGACGCACTTGGCGATTATCAAACTTAGAAGGCGGCTTCAACCCAACTGACATTTCCAGATCCCCCAACTGCAGTCGAATAATGGTTGGTCAATAGGACCAGAAAAAAATCATTTGAAGCATCATGAGGAGTAAAAAAGAGGATGACCAAGAAGAAAACAGTGAGAACCAATCAACTGGTTCGAAATGTGAGGTCAAAGATCAAAAGAAACCAGTTAGGGGTGCGTCCATCTTGGTCAAATACTATTGCCGCCAAAGGCAGGCACCTTGAATGATGATATTGTAAGAACAATATTGTATTTTTTGGCAAATGACAACAATCTTGAGGAACAATGCCTTTTCCGTACCTGTTTGTGCCCATACGAAGTAAGGGTTTTGAACGCAGCAAAGTGTCTTCTAATTTGATCTTTGAGAGTGACCATGGACTATGCAAGGGACACTAAAGCATCGGCGCTATGGTATTCCTTGCACTACGCCATTTGGAGGCTCGTCTTTAAGAGTTCCTTAAACCATAGTGGTCAGCGAAATTGAAGAAGTACATACTTTGAATGAATAAACGCTTCACAATATTCTGATAGTCATTGGCAAATGATGTACAAAAACGAAGCACATCTTGAAAGTAAAAGTTACTTGAGAAAAGTAAGTACAATAGTCTGATATAAATTGATAACATTAAGCAGTGATATCATTCAAAATTCGTCATTGAAATGTATGAGAGTAACCATAGTTATCTCCAAAAGACAATTTGCTGTCACATTCACTTCGATACTTAAGCACAAGGTAGTTGTTGATAAGGTAGGTCATTTTCAATCCCTCACTTTTTTTCACAATCATATGTAATTGCAACAAGGGCTGAAGTGTGAATCTTCAACAATAAAACAGTGCTGAGCAAGTAGTGTCAATCCCAAATAATGCTAACAACTAAAAGTTTAAAAACAAAAAAGCAACAAAAAGAGCTCCCAAACAAAGAGTTCAACCACAAAACGGTCCAGCGGCAGAGGGCTTTAAACCAACACTATTGAAATCGACCAAAGTCTTGTTTTGAGGCTGTGTACTTTTTAGATTACTTTTTCATTGAATTCTGAAAAAATGAAGTGTACTGCTTCTAACCAAAGAACAAAAACCAAGTTGTAGGGCTGTGCATCAGGCCGTTAAAAGTTTCGTTACTTATGATTTGTTTTGCGTTTTGATGCGCCCTTATCGGTGTCTGACTTTATTTTTGCCTGCCTTGAGACCCATGGGAAATAAAAAAACCATTGACGATCGCAAAACATGTTTTAAGCTAATTTGTCTAAGATACGGAAAAGTGTAACAAAAAATTTCTTGTCAAATGACTTGTTTCAAAATCTACTAATCTCAAGAACAACTAAAAGTTTTGAAATCTGGTGCATTAGTTTCTTTCTTGATGAATTACGAAGCTAGATTTGGTTGGCTTTGAAATTTTTGTTTTGATTTTGAGCCACGAAAGGGTGCCGAGGTTACATACCATAGGAACAAAGGAAAAAATAACGAAGCGAACGAAGTTTCATAAAATTGAACTAAATGTGTTACAACTTACCCAAACTTTGTCTTCCGAGGCAGAACAATCCAAATATATCTCAATCACATATTCTGATGTTGTCTCAATCAGTCACTCATAATAATAGTAGTAGTATCCAACCATAATATCATCACTTGCTGAGGAGAAACACATCATTATTATTTGAACTCACCTCTACTCTCACATTCGCCCTCTAAAATGGGACAGGAAAATGTTAAGTTCACGCACTAGATCTTCGAAAATGCCAACAATCCGTCATTTTTCAGCAATTAATTCAGCAATTATCTCACGTGTGTAGCAGGTTCCATTCCGAGTTGCTCCGGTTGAGCACGGGTCGTTCTGAAAGGGAAGTAAATCGGAGTTAAAACAATGCATAACCACAAGACTTGGGATGGTCAAGCGTTGCTTGAACAATGACATAGCTCGCTCAGGAGTCGTTGGCATGGTCATGCAATTCAAAAGGTTTGCAAATATACCGTAAGAACGAACAAAAAACGAGATCCAACCTAAGCACCTTGGCAGTAATTCTTGCCTGAGTGATTCACTTTTGGCTGACGATGAGCAAAACATATATGGGAAAATTAGCATCAAAAAGATGTTGAACTATGCTACGTTTTGCTCCTGGTGCACTGTTAAGCTGTTCATTTTAGGTCTTACCTGAAATTGGACAATTTGAAACAAAGACAAGACTAAAATTGAAAATGGAATAAGTCGAGTGTTGCAGAATATCGGCCTCAAAACTCATCAAACCTTTTCCATCTCGTTTGCTTCCCGTTGAATTTTGCAATGGTTCCTTAAGAGTTTCAGCCAAGAAGCCTCGAAGCAAGGCAACCACAACAAAACACTTGATTCCGAAATAAACGGCCACAGACATTTTCCAAGTTCAACTCTAGTTCCGAAAAATAAAAGACAAGTTGGAAAATTAGGAACCAAAGCAAGGTGATCTTGTTGGACTCAAAAAATATTCTTCCTTACCTTTGGCACTTTCCAAAACGAATGAAGCTCCTCTCATATTGTGAACATGAATTGCGCATGCCAGACAATTTTGCGCGAAAATAATGCATTGGCCAAGTATTGTATGGAGGCTCTAGAGAGCTCCAGACTCAAATTTTGCCCTACACAGAGACACATTTGGTTGAGCCAGCCATGCAATTGCAGCGTGCGATTTCCATGCAGCCTTTCTTGGTCATTGAGAATTTACTGCAACTGAATAGTGGAGACAGGTAGACAAGACATTGTCGACGAGCGGCCAGATTGCCGTCAAAAAAGCTATTAATCGGCTAGCCACTAGACCAACTTAACCAACATATTTGCCAATGAGATCCCAAGAAAAAAGATGATTTCATATTGGAGGAGGGCGGGTTTTCGGGGAGAGATTTCTGCCACTTCAATTTGACCGCTTGGATTGAACACGATCATGTTTGCCACAAGATCCCTGATCATTTTTCTTTTCGGCACTTTGCTCGATTTCCAACCATTCACTTTGGGCGATCGTGTCAATCGAACCTCCGAGCCGATTGGTTTTCATAGACAAAAGAGTAAGTACACTTATTATGTTGTAAATGTTTACACTCGTCCCTTATGAGTCTTCTTCTTAGAGCTTTTTAGCTTGTTCAACATCGTTCAATTCAAGGTACGTTTAAGCCATGCTTTACAAAATATTACTAACTCGTTAAAAAAAAAGTTCATGTCGAGCAGAAATTCCACACGTTTGGACTCAATGGCTTTCCCGTTTTTTTGGAGAAGAAAAGAGGAATCGTTTCTAAAAATCCAGCCTTTGTAGCTCCGTATTAACGAGTGTCATCATAGCAATGGTCGACCACAAATCACGTTTCAAAACCACCGTTCATGATTTCAAATTGAAGCTCTGTTGACCTGCTAGTACGATGCCAAAGATCATCAAGTGGCCATGGAGCTGGCTGATGGAATGCTCCATGCTAGAAGGCCTAAAACAAAAGTGACGGCTACTGACTCTTTAACAAACCAACTTTTGTTCAGATCTCTTCTGCTCATCCGAACCTTCAAACTTTGGGGATTTCTGCTCGACGTGAAATTTACCTTGTTTTCTTAGGTCTAATCATAATCTTGATGACACGCGCACGTTTTTCAGAATGATCCGTGTAGTGGAGTTACTCCTGGAGACAATCGAGGAACTTGCTTGAGCGTCCAGGAATGTTCGTCTCAAGGGGGAACGTCCGATGGAAATTGTGCCTCAGGTTCAACACGACTCCTTCTAAGAAAGATTCTTGGTCCCATTTACTTGAATTGGTTTAAAATGCATGCCCTGGTTTCAGGTTTTGGTGTGTGCTGCTTGTTCATGATCACGGGTTGCGGAGGAACTGTGAACAAGGTATGCCATGCTCATGTCTCTGATCAATAATGCTTTATACCTCATATTAATGATACTATATCGATTTGCTCCTTTAGAATTGTACCTACGTGCGCGTGAGTAAAAGCATTTTGACTTAGGATTACTTATTCATGAAAATCTCAAACTCATTACTGATTTGTTTTTCATGGATTGATTCCGTTCCAGAACACGGGATTTCCAGGATCAGATCCAAATAACGGTCGAACTTGTTCAGTCACCCTCAATCGGTTTGCCAATGGTGAGATTTTTGAGACATAGAGTAGTTATTGGTTATTGATTTCAATTATTTGCCGTCCATAATCATTTTCAGACATTTGCCAAATAAGGTAAGCCACAAACTTGATGAAAGTGCAACATGCCGATTGCTCAAGTCGTTATTGTTGTTTTTCAGGTTGGATTTCCAGTCTACCACAACACTCCCACTTGGCACTGATCCAGGTAAGAACTTTTGGTTTTGCTCTCATTTCCAAGAATTCGGATTTGTGACACAAAGAGTACAAAGTCTCATATTCGTTGCAACCAATAATGCTGAATTTCAAAAGCGCACAATTGCTAATTGATTGACAAGTCTCTTCTTTGACAACTAAACTAAACAAGCGACAGGTTGAAGTTTTGTGAAAAGAAAAAAAATCATCAATCTTGTTCGATCCACTGATGATATTTACGTTTTCATGACTTCTAATATTTTTTTCGAATTGAATAGGAGTGAATTTTCAACGAATTTGAATGGCGTTGTATTCCCTTGACCAAATTTCGTTTGTTGTCTAGGTTCTTGCGGTGGAACAGGAGATAGCTTGTCGGTGATCAGTCCACATTCCTCTTCGCAAAACGCTTTTCCACCGGCAATCTGCGGGATTCTCACCGGTCAACACAGTAAGAGACGCTCTCGAACCTCATCAAGTTGCAAAAACAGCTAGTATGCAGTAGTAATGATGACCAGTGAGGCTTTTGGTGAGACGAAAGTGTCTGGATGCACTTTTTACGATGGCCATAAAAGGAGGGAGGGATAAAATCCGCGACATTAAAGATAATTTCATTGTCTCTCTTTCAGTGTACTTCGAAAGTGGACGGATGGGAGGAAATGCGGGCCAAATCGACATTTTGCAAGGATCAGCCGCCGGGGAACGACGATATAACGTCAAAGTGACTTACATCCATTGCAATAGCAAAGTCAGGTAATGGGCCAGCACCTGCGGGAACTATTGGTCACAATTGGATTCATGGGCTCATTGGAACGTGCATATTTTCTCTTCAAATTCCATCCTGGCACATTATATGACTGTGAACAAGGATCACTGGATACAAGTACAGTGCAACCAAACCAACTGTCAAATAGTTCATACACCGCAATAGATTGATACGAAAAATCGCCTTGACTGTTACCCGTCTTTTGGGCCACCTATGAATATGGCCACACTAAGCTAATCTCTTTCATTCATACCACGCTCAATAAGATAACAATTTCACCATTGTCTATTGTGAAAATACCACATATGGGATTGTACTGATTAATATTTCGTCTTTTGCGCCTGTCAGTTCAGGTACAAAGGGGCTAACCACAAACGATAAATCATGTTTTAGAGCTCCGAGCGGTTGTACGCAGTACTTCACAGGATGCACGGGCACAATCACGTCCTATAATTTCCCTGGCGGGCAATTGTTGGGAGACCAAGTGTACGGCAATTGCATTCGGCAAAACGAGGGTACAATTCAAAACCAACGCCATCACAAAAGGCGGTGATTTATGTAGTATTTTTCTAATCTCTCGTCTTTTCTTAGGTTATTGCTCTGTCCAGTACTCTGAAACCCCCATCACCTCTCCGGATCCATTCGATTTAGATACGGCAGATCCAGCTGGGGTCCAGGTGAGGTCTTCAGGGATCCATCTTCCCACTATTCTGTCTCTAAGTCAAAGGGCAACAACTAGCTAAGAGTTTCTTCATCTTCAGGACAACTGCATGGTCCAAAATCATATCACCATTCCCAGTCGAGTGATCGAAGTTCTGATGTCAGCGACCCCAGGGGATCAACAGGACGTCGGTAAACATTGGCTGCCTTGAATAAACTTTAACCAATCCAGAGAGGCTATTGTCTTGTCTGAAATTCATCATTTTTTTCCAGTGACGTCCGTCCCCTCTATGAGATGTAACACCGTTTTTGGAAGTGCTCCCAGAACCTCAGTCCCAGGAACATTAGTGTGTAAGTTATACATTGCGCGTGGTAAACGTGCAATGCCTATCCTAAATAATTTGCAGATTATCTCTTGTTGAGGGAAGTTTTTCAAGAGCAGATGTTTTGAAGCGTCGATTTTATCAGTAACTATGGTTTGGTTTAGCAATTTGGAAAAAAAAGGTTTCCCACTTGCCATCCGGCAATATGAGTGTGCCTTTGTAAGTGGGAATCATACACGGCAACATAAGCTAGTGGGATGGCTAGCTATGCATGTTTTCAGTGCCTTCTTTTCTCAGTTTAATGCCGAAGAATGAGTAGTAAAGTCCATCATGTTTTCAGCCACAGCAGCCAATGTTTAAGAGCTCTAAACCATTATGGTGACTGTGTCTGTTGTATTTTTCACACGCAACTAAGCTCCCCTAATATGGAAGCACATGACCGAGGTTTCTCGGACAAATGTACTCTATATACGAATACAGAGAGAGCTCTTCTGCCCGTTCAACCCTGAATTACTTTTGTGTGGCTCATCTATTTGTTACGACGTTATGTCCAATTCCATCGTTGCATTCACTCATCCATTTCAGCCGAGGAAAATGTCCCATTTGTGGTGAACTTGCGAACCTTGCCCAGTACCAGTGGACGTTTGGCCACATTCTCCGGATTCAGCTTGGATTACACCCAAGTCCCATGTTAGGGTTTCTACCGCATTCATCTGGATTGATGTTATACCTTCATATCATCGGCTTTTTATTTGTAACGCATGCGACTCTTGTAATGTCAATCAACGGCTAATAAATGTGTGATGTACAATAAGATCTTTCTTCCCACTTCGAATTCCGCTTAGGTGTTTAAAAAACATCTTGAAGTCATTTCCCTCGTCAGACGTCGATTGATTGAGCCTATTAGGTAGAGCTGGTTAATCAGGTACTAGTAGAGAGTCACGAATGCTAATGTAGTTAATCTTAACTTGGCCAAGACCTTCGACGAGGTAGATCATAGGCTCCACGAGACAGGATTTAGCCTCCATACAGACGTACACGATGTCAAGTTGGGTCTTCCGTAAAGCATCACATTACGTCATTTTACCTTCTTGATACCGTCAAAGCTTAGTAGGAGTAATTTCAAAGTCTCTTTTTAGAGTGGTTATACAAATTAGCTTGTGTCAGGAGCGGTCAGGATTCCACATGTCTGGTAAAGGATCTTGATCGAATATACTCTTGGGTTGAATGGCACTTGGTCAACGCTCCATTCGTACGTAGTGTAATCAAAGATATTCAGCAAGTTTCGTCCAAGAAAAATCTGTGGATAGTCCTCCAAGATAATGAAAATACCAATGAGCATTACCACTTCAAGGTGGGCAAAGCTTTCAAATGTGTGGTTGGATATATCGCACCTATTAGTCCAGAGATAGTATCACGATGCTACTTCTGTACAAGTTGATTGTTTAGCTATATCTTGAATATGCTTCACCCATTTGGGCTCCAATGAGTTCAGCAGGTTTGCAGACAGTCGAACAGGTCCAAAGATGTCTCACTAGGAACATCACAGGAATGAGAGAGCTCTCGTATTGGGAGAGACTAGCGAGGTTGTGAATGGACAGAATGTAAGGAAGGTTTGAAAAGTACCTGATAGGTATTATACGTCTCCAAGAGCCATAAGCTTTTTTCCAAGACCTTAGAGGCCTAGAGGGCGTTTTGTGACTACCTTATGTTTCTCGTAATATCAAGATCATTTAAAGTAATGATGTCTGCCTCTATCTTCTTTGGGACTCCATCATTGTCCAGGTGGTGTCAACTTGATATTTTGGAGAATATTTAGGTGTTAATGGGTTGGTCGGTTTTTTGGATGAATGACTTTAAAAAATTCTGACCAAACTTCCTGATCAACCCTTTGTTCAAGGGCTGGTGGCCAGATCTGCCAACTGCGTTGTAATTCGTCGGTGGATCAGACATTAAATGAACTTGACGTCACTTTTTATACATCTTGGTATTGATATCATCATTATTATTGCCATGTTTTAGACATCATCGTGGTTACAAAGGTATAGGGAATTACAGCGATGAAATTCTTTATTTGAGCATGTAACATAATGATCTGTGTCTCAAGCCTCCTTGAAGATATTTCGTCGTCTGATTCGGTCAAGGGGGAGATGAAAAATTGTACGGCTCCGCTAAAAATAAGAAGGAATGTCGAGCAAAAGATTCGTTTCTCATGTCACAATAGGTGGCTGATCGAAGAGAGTTAGTCGGAGACCAGAAAACCCTCTGCCAAACTTTAAGTCGAGAGTCTGTAAACAGCAATATTTTGAAACCAGGATCTGAGGGTAAAGGTTGAAGTGAGGAAGTAAATTATGGAGTTGTTGCTATGGATTGGAAGGACGGAGTACCGATTGAGGTATTTAGATAACACCAAGTCCACAGAACCCCAAGCGTTTTGTGAAATTGGAGATGTGATCCAGACCGGAAGCGTGTATTCGTATATTGGTAGAATATAAACTTGGAATATCCTCAAGGCTAACGAGAAAGTTTTTTTTTTCAGGTTGAAGCGCGGAAACAAAAGGCCAATCCTAGCCCTTGCCTTTGTGTTGAAGTCCATCAGGTGTCCAAGAGAATGTTATTCCTAGGTAGTTGAACTTATTGACTCGTTCGAAAGCATGCCCATTAAAAAATAATTTCAATTGTGGCAAGCGGCCTTCCTTTGTGGAAAACTAAGGCCTTCGTTTTCACCACATTGACCTGCAAATTGGTCAACACACAGAATGTGTAAGGGTTGTTTGACGCTTTTTGAAGGTCTTCTTTGGAGTTTGCAATCAAGCACACATCGTCTGCGCACATGATCATTGGTATGTTAATTTCGCCCATCGTAATCCCTCATTGAGGAGGTGTTCGGGAAGATCATGAAGAAATATATTGAATAGGGTTTCAATAAATTTCCATGATTTAGTGTGGATTAAAAAACACTTAAGACATTAGCAAGTACTATTTCGCCGATCGTGGATTGAACTAACGTCTTGGATCAACGCGCTCGATGGCATTTGAGCCATTACGGTGGCCCAGAAAAGGCTTTGCCCACCCTGATATTTAAAAATAGCATTTCATATTCAATTCTTTCTAATGAAACACAATTTTTTTTACCTGAGTCATCTCCATGACGAAGGACACGCAAGAAGGCATTGTGAGAGGTGGTTTTTTTGATGGTAGCATGACACAAAATTTGCTCACTGAGAGTAAATAAATCCTTTTTTTGCTGATACTTTGGGTCCGCCCAAAAAGACGACCAAATAAACTACATTATGATCAAGGCAAAAGAAAACTTATTCTCTATGAGAAACGGGCAATTTCATGGCCAATTGAAAAATTGTCTTAAAACCGTGAGGCAACAAAATCAGAAAATGATGAGGGAATCCGCCAAACCCTCAATTTTGTTGCATTAATCATCAAAGAACAAAAAATGATATAGACAACGTGAAAGAAGGTGCCTGAGAAGTTTCACGTCGACCAAAGGTGCTATATCAAGTGTAATTGTAATGTACGGTAGTGCAATAGGACTACTCAATCACAGAAAGAAGGAGGAAAAAACGCCGAGACATTCGGGCAATGCATTTTAGAGTCTATATTTCATGTCTCACGATCATTGCTTCTTCAGTCACCTTCGTACGTAATCTGAGCTCCTTGACTTTTACATTTGATTCCATTCAAATATAGCGGAATCCTGAATTCACTCAAAACTCAAGACAACTTGATGTGTCGTAAGATTATAAAAGTGATGGGTTCAAGCATGGACCCTTTAAAATATACTTGGTTTAAGCAACATGAAATGAACGAATTCAAACGATGCCTTTGCAAAACCCTTGAAGATCAAATAAAGAAAAAGGTCATTCGCAAGAGGTATTTTTATTTACACTAAGCGTAGCCCATGATGTCGTTCTCTTGACATTGATCTAAAAGTTAAATATCAATACACTGCGAACATCCCGAAATTCCAGTAAACTTGTAAGTTTACTAAGGGTCAAAATTCGTTGCAAGATCGAAGTCTTTTTAATGACGAAAACAAGGGTTGGTTAGAAAGACACAAGAACAGGCGAGAGAGCGCCCTTTGAGTCATCCGCAGTCTTTTTCGGCTCGGCATGTGCCGTTTAATTTGACGTCTAATTCGTATGGTCTCTCATAATGCAGCAGAAAACCAAGCATCTTGAACCGTTATCAAGGAGGGGTGTTACTCTATCTAAAATCATATTCGAACATCATGATTCAAGCAAAGAAAGTCTACAAAACACGGATGTTCGATAAAGTGATTTCTGATCATGCCAAACTTAAAAGGTATCATTTGTACTTCCCCGTGCTAAACCTTACGATCAGAACAACATCTTCCTGCTCTTTTGCTCTTGCTATGGATTGGGAGGGCCTTGCGACGGATTTTGCTTTGAATAGAAGATAAGGGAAATATGTTTATTTTCATGAGACCTCTCATGACTGACGAACGCCTTTAAGTGGACATATGACGCCGATGAGGGCTCAAATCCTGGTCGTGATATGTTCTACTCATTAATTGACCATTACATTGGCCGTAGCAACACGTGCAAAAAAGTGTCTTTTGAAATGTGATCGAGTGACAGATTTTCTTGTCACATAACCATCGCCGTTATTGTTTTGAGAGTCGTAAGGTCTCGTTTGCTTGGACACTCTTCTTGAACGGAGGATCTGCCTGAGTGCCTGAATGCATGAGTGACTGAGCGAAGGGAAGGGAAGCCGGCATACATGTCGTCATGCTTAGACGATAATGGTTGGGAATCCGTTGCGTGGATCCCACAAACTGCAGGCTAGGCTTGCAAACTTAGTTTTTGCTCAATCAATCATGCAAAAGTCTGCAAACTGCAGGCTAGGCTTGCAAACTTAGTTTTTGCTCAATCAATCATGCAAAAGTCTGTGTCTGTTCGAGCCATGATCAACTAGCTGGAGATGTGTTCGAACATGAACAATATGTTTGGCCGCTAGCGGATACATAAAATCAGTCAACGACTGCTCAGAACAACAGCAACAACAATAACAATGATAAGAAATAATAGTATCTATTCCGGATGTATGTGCAACTTGCCTTTGAGCCAAACCATTGGCGAATATTTGCACTCTCCTCCTAACTAGTGATTTTTCATGAAAACCGTTGCTCACCTCCAGTAAGGCGTCCATAACTTCAATTTTAATCACTTTGGTGGGCTGCCCTAATGAACGCCAACAGAGAATGTTAGAGTAAGTTCGATAATCATTCCAAACGCCTAAATAGACCTCAGCTTTGGTTTGGCCAAGGGGAGTTATTCTGGAACTTTTTCCTATTGCACGCAATATTGTTGTTCCAATCTACAAAGGGGGAGTTGTTAAAGTCGCTGAGAGAGGAGGTACGAAAGGGATTTGCTACTGTTCGTTTTCAAAAGCATCCATGGGTTTTGTCCAAACCCAGGCTTTGGGGGAAATTGCAATGACCGTAGAAGCTTAATGTGCGTTTTGAGAGTACCCTCATGCCCTCGAGAATCCAGGCTAGTCAGAACAATGAAGTTCAAAGCTCTCTTCTTTGTACGAAAACAATTTGCTCCCCTCAAAAAATTAGTAGGGAATGCGAAGGTGTTTTTGATCCGGTAGCAGGATTTAAGTCAGACTTGGACATGTGTTGCCCAAAACTCCTGATCAACTCTAAATTCAAGAGCTAGCCAGGTCCTCCAACTTTAATTCGTTGGTGAATCAAATATAATTTCAATTGAAAGCAAAATAAAATAAGATTTTTAATTTTTTCACCCTGAGGTGCTGGGGATCCCTTTCCCAGTAGCGGTAAGGAAGTCTGCACCAAATCGATGGATGTGTGGGTAAATCCACGCGTTGGATCCATAGGAACAAAGGAAATAGTTCCAAATACTGATGATAATCAGTAAAGTTCGAAGAAAAATAACTTGTTTTAACGTCGAGGAGCAAACTTAGAGATTTGAATGCGAGGAGTTGTCTGAACACAAGTCAACGTGGAGAGTTACTGTTGTAGGAAAGTTAGTTTTGACAACTATCTGGAATTTACCCTCAACGGCAAAAAAAGTTCTATTTCCCACCTTTAACAATGAAATACCAACTTTGACATGGTATATCACCCTAAACAAAATCGATCACTGCCTTGACATCCTTTCCCTATTCGATGAATACTTCGAGCTCAAGGCGATCGAGACCAATGTATCATTTGAGGTACCCTAAATTATTTCGTCAAACGAATACCATTCACATTAATTAACAAATATCCTCTAGTTTTTGCAACCAAAGGAAGGTGGTGCAAATTTCTCTTGCCACGGACCATGTCGCTCTAAGCCAATTATATCCAGTTTATTTACAGGGTATCTTTTATAATAAGTTACAGAACTAGCTTTATTCACTGTGGCTAACAGGTTCGACCAATTACTTTCAAAGTTGGTGTCAAAATTGGTCACAGTATTCTACATAAAGTGAAAGCAAGGCAGCACTTGCCTTAAAACAGCTTTTGAAGTATGGAATTAAACTTAATCAAGTCGTTGCCCTTCATTATGAAGGAATTTCCATTTAAAAACCATTTCCACTTTCATTTGCTTCAATTCATTCCGTTCACCCTGTGCGTGTGGCTTGGATGACTGCATACGAGTTTTGCACGATTATAAACTTTCGCAAAATTTCCCTTGTAGAGTACAAAACGCTTCATGAATGGAGTACAACAATCATGGTTGGTCTAGTCTGGCTGGAGTCAAGCCAAAAACGTTTCCCAACAACAAGAACACATTGGTTACCACAAGAAACACTTTGCACGTTTTCCGGTTAAGAGATCCCGAACAAACAAAAAGCCACTGAATTCTGGCTCATTGGAACTGCAAACGGTTTAAGATGGGGAAACATACTGAATCCCCAAAGCTGACTTGAGACTTGATTTCGGTCTTTTTAACCAAAGAGGAATATAACGCAGTACGGACCGTTTTTCTTTCTTTCTCCTCCTTGATTCAATCCCAGACCAGCCATGTCCAGGTTTCTCCGTGCTATTTGAGTACGCAAAAGGACAATTTACTACATTTTCAATGAAGTTAGAGCAGAGCCGTTGTCAATCCCAAGGGTGGGGTATATTTTTTTCGGATTGTCCAACGATACAGGGGATGAAATCCCCGGTAAGAAATTGAAAACAAAGAACGATTTGCCCATGAGATAGTGGACAAAGTCAAGCACGGTAAAATATCTAATCTTGCAATGAATTCGAATTGGCAGATCGAACTAGTCCTTGAACATAAGGCTGGTCTGGAA
>NC_081441.1:906498-907652 GCF_007210705.1 Tigriopus californicus | reverse complement strand
CAATTGGGCTCAGATGTCTGAGTCTTAAGTGCAATGGGCTTTTTTTTAATCATAAAACTCTTTCAGTTTCAGGACCTTTTAATTTTCAAACGCATGTCCATATTTTTCTTCTATCCAAAACAAATTTCAGATACTTATCCATTTGGAAGGTTTCTTTTGTATACGGTGATTTTAGGTTTGGTTACAATTTCTTTTGCTCATTCGTGGAACTTGTTGCTTCAAACACGTCGCAAATTAACATTTTTCAGATTTGATTTGATTATTTCACGCTTTCTTTTTTTGAGGGGAGAGGGGGGAGGCCTTTTTTTATTGTCAAACATGATATGTAAATGCATTGGCATCTGAAGCCAAGATCATGACAATTGTCCCAATAGAAAGGAGACTGAAAATTGCCCCGTTTCTTGACTGGCACATATCCTTGCAACCCAAGAGACACCAAATTCTCCAAACCGAGTTCGTGACTGTGACGGTTCCCACTTCCCACCAATTTGCATAATCTAAGGTATGACTGAATTATTTTACGATATGAAGATAACCCTGTTCGCATCAGAAAATATTTAAGGGGAAGGTAACCGAGTCAAACTAAACGTGTCTAGCTCATTCAATTGAAGTTGCTGAGAACAGGATACGAAAGAAAAGGCACGCAAAAAATGGCCGTTCTTTTCCCGATCTGCATGTTGCCTCATGTCTGGCCAGACTCTCGTGTATTGAATGCAATTTTTGCAAAAATTAGGTTCCGCTGTCCAGTCTGAGTAACTCTCAATAAATCAAGCGGTGTCGTGTTTTGTCTCGTTACTGCAAAATTTGTCCAATTTCAATCATATTTGGCACGACATTTTCACGCCCTTGGCTTTTCACAATGGAACTCTCTTCTCATCACATGGCAATCTATTTTCGCTCGCAGGAAATATCAATTTGAGCAAAAGTTTCCAGAGGCCATTGAACTGAGGGGGAAATCAACGATCTTTCAGCGAGTAAAACCAGGGTAGGTTCAAAACCAGTTGTGTTCTTTCTAACCTAAAAAATGCCCCGGTCGAGCCAAAACAAAACTGTTTTATTTGCGGCTCTTTTCTTCAAAAATGAGTCGTGGTGAGGTTGGCAGCTTGATTTAAGCAGCGATAAAAAAATGCAAGCAATTTTGCACATTTGTTTCT
>NC_081441.1:899815-906462 GCF_007210705.1 Tigriopus californicus | reverse complement strand
CAATTTGAAGAAATTCACTTGAAATGAAAAAGTATTATAATCTTGCCAACTGAGTGCTTCAAGAAAATTGAATTCATGATCATTTCTCAAACCAACCCTGGCTCAATTATCAGCATGAGGAGGAGCCATTTTCAAACACGCTCCAGAGCCGTCAAAACAAAAATATTCTAGTCAGGCAGCCCTCCTTGGTGTCTTCCTTATTATACGTAGTAGAGTAAGAATGCACAAATGATCCAAGTGTTTTAGCCATTGAGAGCGAATTTTACATGCGATTTTCCGCGCCACCAAACTCCAAGAGTGGGCATAACACATCAATAAGACACTTTTGTTCAAAGAAATGTGAATATTGACTGGGTTTTAGTTCGTTCATAAAATTTACAACCACTTTTAATTTTGATTTCATTTTAATCACAGAACTTGGCCGAAAGCTAACGATTTCCTTGACCACAGATTGATGATAGAAGCAGCCGAGCTAATGGTCAATAATGGACTAGCTATAGTCCACAAACTCGGAGACAAAAATGCATTCCTGACATAAGCGATATCAAGTCTCCAGAAAAGCATTTCCTCACCACTTTGACCAATGTTTTGAGTGAAGGAATCATTTAACAAGAACAAGGTGGTAAAATAGAAAATTAGTAAAGTGAAACGCAAACACGTCATGTTTTTTTCGGACTGTTTATGTGCTAAATAGAAAAAAAACTCAAGCCCTCGAGAATCCTGGTTAATTCGAATAATGAAATCATCCCATCTTGTTCATCGGGCTCCTACATTGTTTAACTTTCTTCCCTTAGGGAATATGTAGACGTTGGTCCTGTGGCAGGATTTATCTCAGACTTAATAAGAGTGTCTTAGAGGTTTGAGCTTGATACTTGGACATTTTGCAGTATGAAAATACGCTCACTAGATTGGTGAGTGGATGCTCATTCTGAGCAATGCCCAACCCACCACTTCTAAGTAAGAGCGCTTTAAAAACCTGCCTATAGACAATTTTTCGATCAAAATTCCCCATCAGCCCCATAGTCAAGGGCTAGCCAGATCCACCAACTCTAGTTTGTCAGTGGATCAGATATGAAATGAATTTCAACTTGAATAAGACGTACAAGTTTCATCCTGTGGTCTTTTCATCGCTTAATTTAAAGTGAAGATGACGCTCCTCATCAATAACGTTCGTCAAAAACTTGTAAGGGAGGGCATGGTGAGGGTTAGATGTGGTGCTTATACAAACGCATGAGGTTCATGTCGTAAGCTGACGAAGTTTCTCTTTATTACTGAGTCCAGAAAAATTCAATTCAAATAAGCCTTATGGCTTAGTCGACGTATATTTGGTAATAAAATATACCCGTACCACTTTACATTAATCTACTGCATCTAGTACACCATGCTCGTTGTCTGTTTGATAAAAGGGTGATTTACGGCCATAAATTTTGTTTTGCTTGCAAATCTTCTTGTCTTTTACTAAAGAACGTCCGAAGAATGGAGCGAAATAGTGAAACATGTGCTAGTACTCTTCCCCGAACTTTATAATTAATGGGCCATAATAAGATTTATCTTTCTATCCGTACACATCATGTCGTGTTTGCTTGGAGCAGCTTGCCATAGGAACACGTTCAAAGAAACCATTTGTCAGAGTTTTGGCAAAACACATAAACAAATTGTAATGATTAAGTGAGTGAGCACCAGGTTGGTAGTTGCCGTTCATTCCTTGACTTCAGTCAACTGGAAAGGATATATTTCAGTGTGACAATTTACCTATTCATGTGAATGCAGCTTTGCATTTTCTTTTCATCAAATGAAATGAGCTCAGCTTTATCATTTGAAAGTCTCTTCTGGTTTAGAAAACATGTGATGTACGTATGTATGACCATGAAAAAACGGAGGAAAAATGTCGATTATCCCAGTTGGTTGGGTTACGATACACAATTGATCTTGACAGTATTTGAGTTTGGTCATATCATCTTTTTGACAACGCATCGATTTTGCCGTCAAATTAATTGAGCAAACATTTTTTGGAGTGAAAAATATAAACCCAATAACTTATACCTTTTGTTGAAGAGGAAAACCGTAATATTTGTGTCAATTCAGAGATAAACAATAAAAAATTGTTTTAGCCGCTTTGACATTGTTGTAACTGACGTACTGCCAGTGATACTAAGTTTCTGAAGCAGAGCAATGAATGCTATGAGAAGGTGAGGACCTACTGCGGTGCCTTGTGGAACATCCGGCTTGATATCATACAATCGAAAATAATTATGAGTGGTAAAGATCTGGCGTCTTCTTCGAACGGGTGCTTTATTTTGGAGGTTTCTTTACGGCAGATACATCCGGAATTTCATGATCATTAAAAGTGGAAACAAAATCCTTTTGAACTTTATAAGAGGCTCGAAGATACCGTCGATTCCTCCACGATTTGTGACCATTGTCAAACTGAAGGAGGTAATGACGCTCAAAGTTTTTCAAAGCAATTACTGTACTATCCCAACGGTGGGGAAATGGGGGTTTGAACAAACATCTGGGCACCAACAGAGGTTGGATCCAACCAACCTCCGTGATGAAGAATCATGATGTTTCTTTCGGTCATCGTTGATTTTGATGCGTCTCCCATCAGCTTCATTAGATTGAAGAGATGACAGACTATGAAATAGCTTTTCAATTCCAGGGATTCTGAAGCGAAGTCGTCGGCCAAAAAATCTTTGGGCCGGGGATAATCCATCGCTCAACGACGTATTCCGGAGCTCAAGCATGGCCTCGGCAAAGTCCTCTGATGTTGAATCTCCACCCGTTTTGGCCAAGACATATTTCATGGACTTGACCAAAACTTCAGCGTGTCCATTGCTCTGTGGGTAATACGGAGACGACAGCTTCCATGACACACCCCATTTTTCACAGATTTGTGTGAATGAGCGGGAGGCAAATGGAGCGAGTCACTTGGTTCGAAAACCGTCCACAGTATATATATTTTGGTGTTTAACATCCATCCCATAGATAGCATAATCCCGTGAAAGGAGGAGACTGGAATGAGTCGGGCACATTCCGGTCGGCTCCTTGATTCGCTCCATTGCTGGTCATTATCCATCCGTTCGTAGGATGTTGGGGATCCCAAATATGGAAAAAAATCCGTAAGAAACCCTTCATCAAGGACAATGAAGTGGGACTAGACTTGCATCTCACTATCAAAGGATAACCTGACAGATGATCGTTGTAAAAAATGGCCTTGAAATGAAAATAACTCCGGTGTAGCCAATTGAAAGGGCTGTGAAGGAAGATCATCTTGAACGAAAGTCTCATCCTGATGAGACAGTAGTATAAATATGCATTGGGGGCACGCTCCTACAGTGTTGGCAATATCAGACGTAAATCCTGGCCAGTAAACAATCTCACGGACTCTCCGTTTAGTCTTTTCCACAAGTTGATGGCTGGAGTGGAGTCGGTTCAAGATTTTCTTGCCAACCAGAGATGGGATCACGATTCGATTTCCTTTCAGGACGAGATCTCCCTCGAGCGAGTGTTCAGGAGCAATTTTCCTGAACAAGGAAAGCAATCTAGATTTTGCGTGCCTCACGAAATCATTCAGGATGGCCTTCTTCAAAACGGCATAAGACGAATCTTCTCTTGTAATCTGGATCAACTCACCCAACATTATGTCGGGGTAACCAGACCGGACTATTGCAACCACAAGATTGGAAAAAGCAACTCATCTGTAGGTTTAAAATCGATTTTTGATTTGGACAATGGAAATCGAGACAAAACGCCGGGTATTGCATGGTTTATGCATAGTTTCTATTCCACCGTGAATTGATAACCCTGAAGACAAGTTCGAAAATTCAAAAACCCTTGGGTTCTCAATATCAAGTAGAGCCTGTCTATAGCAGATGGTCACCAAGAGTTTATGGTCAGTCACCACCTTGAAATTGACACTGGCCAAGTTCAAATGGCATTTGCGAATCGTCCAATAAATGGCCAACGATTCCAGCTCAACCATCGCATATCGGGTCTCACAGTCCTGGAGTTAGCGAGAACCGCATTCGATCAAAGTTGGGATTTTACCTTTTAACTGGATCAAGGCAAACCCAAGTCCAAGCCGAGCGATGCATCTGTTAAAAGGACGATTTCCCACCAGGGATCAACCACTCCTAGAAGAGTTGGAGACAATAACACCTTTTTGTCTCGTGAAACGCAACATTGTGCTCTGGGAGTCAAAGAAAATGGTTCTTTGGCTTTAATACACAACATAGGGGACACGTTAATATCGCCAAGTTGCGTAATTTTTTTTCCAACTGGTTGGACAAACCGAAAAAAGATCGCAAATCCGTCAACGTGGAGGAACGAGGAACGGGAAATCCCTGAATTGCTTCAATTTTCGTGGAATCAGCATGAATAATTCCAGAAGAAATCCGGTATCGCACGAAATTAATGGATGAAGCGGCAAAATTACTCCTCTTGAAGTGCACACAGTTAACCCAAAAGTGTGATAACGCTCCAATGTCAAATAGATAATTCATTTAGCTATATCATATCAAGATGATGTACTTGTTTGTCCACTGAATAAACCCCTCCCCCCCCCCTCCATAAAAACTCAAACTCGTCCAATTCGGTGGATAACCGTGGAGCATAATGTCCCACTCATTGCCTTCAACCCAAGTGATTAATAAACTATTCAAAGAATCTATTTATTCTTACCCAATATTATAAGAAAACTACATTACTTCAGCTTGGCATTTTTTCAATATTCTTTTTCTTTAGTTTTACAATTGATGAAATGTCATGTGCTGGGGTACTGGTTGAACCATCACGTGGATCAGGGAGGATGGATCTAGGAGGTTGGATCAGAAAGGATGAATCCGCATTGGGTTCAAGCAGATGGGTCCAAATTGGGACTGGGATGTGAATTGGATCTGGATCAGGTCCGGGATTCGATCGAGGAGGATGGGGCCATAATTCAATCTTAGCGTGGATTAGGGAGTATGGATCTAGGAGGCTGGATCAGGAAGGATGAATCCGCATTGGTTTCAAGCAGATGGGTCCAGATTGGGACTGGGATGTGAATCGGATCCAGACTGGATCCAGGATTCAATCAAGGAGGATGGGGCCATAATCCAATCTTCGTCTTGAATAATTCCAGAAGAAATCCGGTATCTCACAAAATTAATGGATGAAGTGGCCAAAATACTCCTCTTGAAGTGCACACAGTTAACCCAAAAGTGTGACAACGCTCCAATATCCAGTAGATATTTCATTTAGCCATATCATATCAAATTGATGTACTTCTTTGTGCGCTGAATAAACCCCTCCCCCCCTTCCCCCCTGATCCGACCGTTATGTAGATGTAGATTCATTTTCCGGATCCAACCTTGTGGATCTAAACTCTCGTCCAATCCCGGCCTCAGCCCCGTTGATCAAACCCTGACCCGCTTCGGATCGATGCCAAGATTGAATCCGGCGGTAATCATAAACTTGAGTAAACAGATTCTTTTGAACCTAATTGGTCGCATGGAAGAGGTTGTGTAATTATAGAAGATTGATCAGGAAGGATGAATCCAAGGAGGATTGGGCATAATTCAATCTTAGCGTGGATCAGAGAGGAGGAATCTAAGAGGCTGGATCAGGAAGGATGAATCCGCATTGGGTTCAGCAGATGGCGTCCAGATTGGGACTGAGATGTAAATCGGGATCCAGACTGGATCCAGGATTCATCAAGGAGGATGGGCCAAAATCAATCTTAGCATGGATCAGAGAGGATGAATCTAGGAGGTTGGATCAGGAAGGATGAATCCAAGGAGGATTGGGCCATAATTCAATCTTAGCGTGGATCAGAGAGGAGGAATCTAAGAGGCTGGATCAGGAAGGATGAATCCGCATTGGGTTCAAGCAGATGGGTTCCAGATTGGGACTGGGATGTAAATGGATCCAGACTGGATCCAGGATTCCATCAAGGAGGATGGGGCCATAATTCAATCTTAGCATGGATCAGAGAGGATGAATCTAGGAGGTTGGATCAGGAAGGATGAATCCAAGGAGGATTGGGCCATAATTCAATCTTAGCGTGGATCAGAGAGGAGGAATCTAAGAGGCTGGATCAGGAAGGATGAATCCGCATTGGGTTCAAGCAGATGGGTCCAGATTGGGACTGGGATGTAAATTGGATCCAGGCTGGATCCAGGATTCCATCAAGGAGGATGGGGCCATAATTCAATCTTAGCATGGATCAGAGAGGATGATGACTAGGGGTTGGATCAGGAAGGATGAATCCAAGGAGGATTGGGCCATAATTCAATCTTAGCGTGGATCAGAGAGGAGGAATCTAAGAGGCGGATCAGGAAGGATGAATCCGCATTGGTTCAAGCAGATGGGTCCAGATTGGGACTGGGATGTAAATCGGATCCAGACTGGATCCAGGATTCGATAAAGGAGGATGGGGCCATAATTCAATCTTAGCGTGGATCAGAGAGATGAATCTAGGAAGTTGGATCAGGAAGGATGAATCCAAGGAGGATGGGCCATAATTCAATCTTAGCGTGAGAACCTTTTTGTTCAATCACTTTGTAGGCAAACTCATTGTTTTGTGTTTTGATTCTGGTCACCAGCGATCACTAATAAGAGGACCTCGTTTACGTAGCCTTGGGTCTTTTATTTATTCGGAATGTACA
>NC_081441.1:892080-899764 GCF_007210705.1 Tigriopus californicus | reverse complement strand
AGAAGAATGGTTGTTAGGACCCTTTACGATAGAGTAATGTGTTTGACCACGCAGGCAGAAGGGAGAATGCCTTGTGAGTGCGCTGTTTGAAGACATTTTTGGTCAAAAATATTTTGACAAGCCATATCTGATCTTGACTTTCTTAAACGTGTCATAGAAACACTGCCCAAGAAATGGACAACCGCCGAACCAGACACCGATGGATGGAAAGTCCCTACTGGAACTTCGGTGTTGTTGAATTTTTGTGCCTCGAAATCGGCAATGTATCAGGACAACGATCTTTCCCAGCAGGGTGTTGTGAAGACTGCACGTCCGAGGCAATTTTTAATTTTTCGTTCCCGTGCAACCAAAAGAGGGGGCTGGGTGAATAGGGGCTTTGGAATTTTCTTTAAGTAGAAAGAGATGGGCCAGGGAAGACCGTCCAAATCGAGCAACGGCTTACTTCAGTCGGTGTGAAAGAATTTTTCCATCCCTGGACAACCAATCCAGATTGGAGGAGAGAACTCACTCTCAGCTTGAGTCATTGGGCGCAAATTGGCGGGTGGTAGAGTATAGAAGTGCCGGAAAGATGTCGGCCACATTGTTATCTCTCGGAATAATGCCACATGGACATGTTGTAGCGATGACAATTCAAGGCAAGCGAGCAATGCACGGTGTACTGTTCGGTGAAAGGCCGAAAGGAACAATAAGTGCCTCGGGGTCAATATGTATAGTTAGTTGGGGGCAAATTGGAGAAATAGTTCAGAGGGAGTGAAGGAATATAATAGAGGCTAAGCACTCAATGCGATAGATGGAATAGTTTAGGACGCCAGCTTGGTGAGTTTCCGTGAAATGAAGGCACAAGGGGCCGATGACACCATCTGCAATATTTGATTGCAAGCAATCCAAGGCAGTTATGCTACCCATTGGAATAACATGAAACGGGAGATCGGCTGAGGCAAGAACAGCAGTGTAATGTTAGCCCAATAATACAAAGTTGGGGTGGATTGTAAGGGAAAGCAACGTCGTGCCTAAGGATATTTTATGTCCAGGGTCCTAAAAGGAGATGGGAAAACAAATGACCCATAAACTACTGTTGGGTTGGAGAACGACGCGTCGGAACATTTTAGCTGCCCGTGAAGTCGTTGGATTGAATGAATGGGAACTGGGAATTCCACAGAAAAAATGAGAGCCTTGAAGCATTACTGTTAAGGAACCTCCACCAAAACAGAAGGTTGAAAATAGTTGTTCTGGCGTAGCTTATAAGCGTTCCCAGTATGTCGTTTCTCCAATAATGAAAAAGGTTTGGATAAATCAGTGAATAAGGCAAGGATGGTAAAGATGATATAGTCCTCATCGATTGCTACCATGGAAAGTAAACGAAGGAAACGGAGCCCACTTGGAACCCGAGAATTGGCCATTGGCACACTTAGAACGTGCGAGGAGTGTTGAATCAATGAGGAGTATATTTCATTTCGATATCAAGTAGAAGGGTCTTTTGCGAATCACATTGTCGCATTGACCCCGAATCCTTTAATGCAGATACCGGATCACGGTTTTCGCCGATGCTCACAGAAAGGAACGGAGCCCAGCAGAAAGATCGGCGAATGTGGGGGTGTTGAAATGACACAAGATTGTGTAACCTGAGTCCTCGGATCCAGGAAAAGTAGAGGTAAACCGAGGGTATCTGAGATGTGAAACAGAAAAAAAATGTGAATATGGTCATAGATAATCGGATGCTTGTATCTGCTTAGTACTTCCGATTCGAGAAACGGTTGTTTTCCCCCGCCCAGTCCTCGATAGGAGGGAGAAATGCCTCCTCGGTAATGTCTCGGGACGGACGTACGTCACCTGACGTGTTTGCGCCGGAAATGATTGCATGGACCAAATTGGTCATTGATCAGGGGCCGGGGTGGCCCATACGGAAAGGATCCATTGGTATGATGATTGGCCAAATTCCTGATATTGGCTCTGAGGCCGAAACCCTTCGTGTGGTTGGCAGAATATCGCTCGGTTGGTCGATCTATATCAAATGGGTTCCGTATCGTGCGAGTTTGGGTACTCGAGATCGTGCTCAGGGCCAGAGCGAACTGGATAGTGTGAGCTGTACTCCAGGAACCGTCACGAGGCTAGGAAGCTCACTTATTGAGGGATGGTTGCGGGGAAAGGGTCGAGGCGCATTGGCCGTGGACTGTTCCCAGAAGGGAGGGTAGAACCGGAATGGGCGATTGCCGGCGTAGAGTGCGATCGAATCTCGAGCATTCTCAAATGGTTGTGACGATTTCGTTGAGCCCGATACGGGGAATCGAAACGCATACGATCACGCAATTTCCACGGAATTTTGACTTTAGGGTGGGATTGGAGTTCGTTCATTTCGAGGGCCGAAATAGATGAAACTCCCGTTGAGCTGACAAGGCCTCAACCATTCAGCCACTCGATGAGCTTCTGAGATCGGGGTCAGGACACCGTGTTGATTGTCGGACCATTGTCTTTTTCCTCAAGACGAAGCCAAACCTCGGTCGGACATATCTTACGGAGGGTGGACAATTGTTCACAATGAGACCTACCTTCCCGACTGGCAAGGGGAAATAGATGAGCAGTTTGATCTATATATAACATTACCCTTAACATAGCCCTATGAATGGTTTCATTGGTGGCCCGGGAAAAATGAGATAGTTTATTCATGATTAGTTGTGGGCAAATCTTCTTTGGAAAATCGTGAAGCATGGTATCAACAATGATTCTCAGAGGTTGATCTTTGATTACTCTGAACGTGTCGAGTAATCCGCATGAGTCAAGGTACTCAACGCCAACTTGATGTGTCGTGAGACAGGGAGTGGCTTTGGGCGAAGATGGTGAGTTTTGCCCAAAACTCAGAGAAGCAAATATCGGAATTCTGCCTGAAGTTCGGGGACGAACTTTTTCAAACTGGATACGTCAGGTCCTCAAAGCACGTACAACTCCACTGGAGATAGCCAGATCAGTTTGAACGACTAGAGCGTTGAACTGATGACATATCCTCAAGTTGGGATTGCAACTTAGAATAATTCTCATCCAGATTTCGAATTTCGCACGAATCGAGCCCATAATGACGAGCATGCGGTCAGGAACCACATCATCCTGATCATAAGGAGCCTCAAGAGCAAGCTTGTAAGCCCGAAGAGTCTCTCTACGACCCCGCAAAGTTCTCAAGGCGATCAGATAAAGAAACATCCGAGAGTCATCGGAAAAGGTTTGAATAGTTACAGGGACCAAGTTTTGAGTAATAAATCCCATCGGAAGTCATAAAAATGTTTTAACGTTAGTTGAGGGGGCAATGGCTGCAATGGATTACCTTTCGATGTGTTCCATGGGCGAAATTTTTTGAGGGTCCACGGTAAACACAGAAGATTCAGGCATCGGGAAAAACGATGAGGGTTGGTAAAGATGGGCGTGGTGAAGACAACAAACTTAGACTTCGTACTGAGGATCGCAAATAAGGACATCTCATCCAGATTTTCGAATTCGCCACGAATGAGCCCATAATGACGAACATCTAACATCGTATTATATACAGAGAAGAGGAATAGTTGCGCTGAGTGCGCACATCCCATGTCCGTCGCAACTTGTCGTGACTTTTCAGAGTCCCTTTTGTTGATCATGCTTTTAGCTTGGCTTTCTCATGACGATGCTGTAGTTCGTATATAGATTTGCTCATGCGATAGAGGGTAGAGCTCATATTGCATGACGGTTCAATGGAAGGTAAGTGAAGTGGCAACAAGAGGGCCAAGAGTACGAATCGACGAGCCTAGACCCACAGTAGAACGGTCAAACGCAGTGATGAGTCGTTTCAAAAGATGCCTATCTCTGCCAGGAAGAGAAGCCCAATTGACGTATTTGCCAATAGTGCCGGGTTTGTCGTGAAATAGGCTGCAGAACAGAAAAGGATGAAGAAGCTGGTACAGGATGAGAGAAAAAGGTGGGTATTCACAAAACCGGAACGTAGGTATGGGCGTTTTGTGCCATGTTGGCGTGAGGACACGGAGCCAAGGGCGAAGCAGGGTGGAGAGGTATGTCCAATGATACGTAGGAGATTCTTTCAAGGAGAAATAATAATCCGACCAATCATTTTTGAAGTTTGGGGAACACTGTCGGAAGACGATGTTGGAAGCTCGAGATCCGTCGGAAGAGATAAACTTCATCACCTCCAGTGAAGTTTAGACCTGCAACCACCCGCTCAATGTTTGATTTCTCATGATGGATTGGAGTTCTCGAGCGCCTGGAAGAGTCCGCAGCTCAGGTAGGATCATGGATTTGGAGTGGCAAAAGGCCAACATCTTTTCATGGCGCACTAACGGGAATTGAAAACCTTGAAGTGGGAGAAATTGGAGGAAGGGTGTTGCGCGCACAAGGAAGAAGTGTTTTCCAACAGTCGTTCCAACGACGAAAGGGCTGTGAGTAATTGGGGAAAAAGAAATGTTCTTGTCCACTGTAAGAAAGTCCAGGTTGTAGCGAATGTCACGGCAAATGGACAAATGCAAACAAGCCATCGACACTGATGTTCGTGGAGCAGAAGGAGACAGAGTACCAAGACAAGATAAGAAAGAAGAGACTAAGAGTGAGGAGGAATACGTAACATGATGCAAAGTTGTCGCGTTGATGGAGAAATGTAGAGCTGATGGGAGAAACACCAATCGGTCTACATTTACATTTAACTACAGAGCAACTGTGAGAAAGGAGAACTATGGATAGAGTTGAGCTTTGTCCCACGGGGAGGTCGGCGCTCTCGGCTCATATGCGTACACTATCGTGGATTCAGATCCAAGGCGTTCGCAGCACGATGGGGGTCAGCTTAACCCTTTCGTGCCAAGTGCGAGCAGGGAACGCGGTGATGTCGGACGAATGATGGCCGCTTGGCGTCCTCCGGTGCAGATTGGACGTTCCCGCGCGAGAAAAGGTGCCGAAACTCTGCTTTGCCCACTTTTATAACAGAAGGGGGGATTGCAAAATGCACAGGGCTGGTGGTGTTGTTTTTGTGGCACCACATTCGTCGACGGCCCATTGTCCGAAAGAAGGGCAACCTAGAAGGAGGGGGTGATAAGTTCTACTAGAGAACTCGTCACATTTGAGGCGGCACTACTCTATATTCCGGCGCCAACTTTGGTCGACACGTTGTAGCATCTGGTAGTGGTTCCTGTCTTAATAGTCGTCCCAATATATTTGGCTATCCTCTTCCACGCCATCCCAAGGCAGCGCGGCCATGACTTGAAGCCATTGGTAAGTTGTAGCATTGAGTACTGAAAAAGAGAACAGCAATTAGGCCGTGAGGTATAGCTCGTTGGAACTGATGAATGAGAAATAATGTTGTGTCCAAGGTTGATCACACTAAGGACGATTGCACGTTATGGGGCACCGACTTGGGAAAGTCGGGAATTCATGAATAAAAGGCCTTGAAAAACAAAGGTTGTGGAATGGCGGGTATCAACTGCGTCCGCCAACACTATGACAAAGGGAATCCAGAGCATCCTTGTCATATCTTGAACGATCATAAACTGGGGCACGTGAACTCAATCATGAGCAGGATCATTTTTTTCCTTTTGTAGGGCATCGCGGAAAAAACTTCGCGGGATTTCTTGTCATTTTTGTTTCTTGATTAAACACTCCATCTTGTACTTCACCTTTTGCAGGGTGTTAATGTGTCCGGTGTTCCTTGTGAAAAACGGGGTTGTGGTTCCTGTAAAACATTGTGTCCTCTTTTGTAGGGCATCGCGTCACTCTGGATCACGGACATCTTTTGCGTAGGGCATCTGCGAATACGAATAAATTTGTCCTTGAATAACAAACTCCTTGTACTTCGTACTTCCACCTTTTCGAAGGGTGGTTAAATCTTGACCGTGGCCACTACGGTTTTGCGAGTATAAAAAGAATGCCTGGTCCCCTTTCTTCCTTTCATGGAGGGCAGGTCAAACCTAAAGAGAGATTTGGAGCTGAAAGGGAATTTGTCCGGGGAAATTGTAGAAAAATGGGATTGTGTGTCGTCTGAAAAGAAAATATTTGTTCGCCACTGCATTCATGTCCACTTAGCGTCCGCTTTGCAGTAGGAGGGCTAAGAGAGGCGTTGAATGGTCAAAGGTAAATTAGACAGATGAAGCCTGCCCCCCTTATGCCACGGCGTTGAATGGAATTGAGGGTGATGACAACTTTAAAGAGAAAAAGTATGGATCTGCCAGATCGATGTGGATGAAACGCTCTTTCTCAAGATGGGTTTTCCTGGCGTGTCATTGCAGTTCTTTATCGCCAGAACAAAACGCCAAATCACACGAAACAAGCAACAAAGCGGCAATAAGACAAAGAGCCCGACCACTCCTAATCAATAGTCAAATTTGTTTCCGGATCTGCCGAAAGACAAGCAACTTTCCAAGAAGGATTTTTTTGAAAATATTTTTTTCGGACTTCCTTACAATTACTGGGATTAGAATTCCCAGCAGTTCAAGACGAAGAGACTTGAGACCCTTGAATATAGGGTTGATCGGGAAATTTAGTCAAAACTTGTCCAAGTCTCACTTATCAGCGCCTACATACCCCCTACAATAGCCATACGAGCGGCCTTGCCAGTCAAGGCTGCCAGGGTAGCGTCAAGGGTTGCTTGTGTCATCCATCCACAGGCACCGCTGACATTTTGGCATTGCTTTTGCCAGGCTTGGTAGTCGAGGGGACTTCCTCCTTCGAAGTCTGTGATGCGTAGTCCTGAAGCCAGACGTCCATGGGCCAATTGGTGTTCCTCCACTCAAAGTCGGTTGCATTCGACTTCAATACGGGCATCCTCGGTGTGCATCCTCTGCTGGTTGGACACCATGTTCATCTCAAGCAGGCCTCGAAGGCCCTACTCCAACTCAGGTTCGTTCCTCGCGTTGTCTTGCATGATTGGGGTCCTCTCTTTGGGTCTTGATGCTTACTTCTTGCTCTTGGATTTCAACTAATGTGGTCACTCTTAAGCCAAGATGTGGAGATCATACCTACTGCGCCATTTTTGTGGCGGGATTGATGGAGGTCGGACAATGGGGACGCGTAATTGATCCACAGGAGCGGTGGCACAAAGTTCAGTAGTCAATTGGGGTTCCAACCACTACTGCTAAACCAATGATGATACAAAATGATGTTGAATCGTGTACCGATGAATAAGTACTTCTTCCCAATATGTGGACCAGAACTTGGAGTTGATTACGATGACAGAGTCTTATACTCTGGCTAGCTCGAACTCTAACACTGAGTGGTAATTCTCACAGAGGATGGAAATAAGTAGCTGTACTCGACTCTTCAGACGAGCATTTATTCTTACTTCTTGATCATTCTAACACAGGGTTTGTATACAGGCCAACGACATATCATTATACATAAGGTCCACCAATGGCGTGATGTAGCGCTCATATCCACATTGTTTGAGTCATAGATCCACAGGCACCGCTGACATTTTGGCATTGCTTTTGCCAGGCTTGGAAGTCGAGGGGACTTCCTCCTTCGAAGTCTGTGATGCGTAGTCCTGAAGCCAGAGGTCTGTAACGCTCGAATCAAGTCTAACCAGATCAAGAGACGAGACTTAGTAGTACCTAGAGAAATGAAAGGAGTGTTGGTCTCGGAGGTAAGTCGTAGACTGCCCTTTATTCGTGTTGAACGTAGCTTTATATACACAACTGGGAAAGAGGAAAGGAGGAGCTTAAGGCAGAGA
>NC_081441.1:883550-892029 GCF_007210705.1 Tigriopus californicus | reverse complement strand
TTGAAGAGTAGAGTCTCTCTTTGGTATCGTGGTTTGGTTCTCTCATGACGATGCTTTTGTTCGTATACATGCCCTCGTGACAACGTACAAGGGAACCTTGTACCTTGTCAACAAAGAAGATCGGATGTGGATGAAACCGCTCTTTCTCAAGATGGGTTTTCCTGGCGTGTCATTGCAGTTCTTTATCGCCAGACAAAACGCCA
This sequence comes from Tigriopus californicus, assembly GCF_007210705.1. Lineage (NCBI taxonomy): Eukaryota > Metazoa > Arthropoda > Copepoda > Harpacticoida > Harpacticidae > Tigriopus > Tigriopus californicus. The sequence continues at coordinate 891,826 of NC_081441.1, read as the reverse complement.
AATCACACGAACACAAGCAACAAAGCGGCAATAAGACAAAAGAGCCCGACCACTCCTAATCAATAGTCAAATTTGTTTCCCGAATCTGCCAAAAGACAAGCAACTTTCCAACATGGATTTTTTTGAAATATTTTTTTCCGGACTTCCTTACAATTACAGGGATTAGATTCCCAGCAGTTCAAGATGAAGAGACTTGAGACCCTTGAATATAGGGTTGATCGGGAAATTTAGTCAAAACTTGTCCAAGTCTCACTTATCAGCGCCTACCTTCCCCCCTACGAATATTTGAGGCCAGCAAATTGAACAAGCCCTTACCTTCATCATCTAATAGTGGAATGTCTAATGATGTCGACCCTAAGGTCATTGAGCGAAATTTCATTCCATTCAGTGCCATGTCGTTACTGAAACGGATGAAAACTTGTTTGCTGATCGGCAAGTAAATCTATAATTAAATCATATATATTTATTGAGCTTGTAATGCTATGTTTTTCGTTTGATATCATTATTTTAATCTATTGTTTGCGATCACTATTCATCTAATTTTTTCGTGCTTATGTTTGTACCAGTATTTTTATCGCATCTTATCTTTTCTTATATAGGGCTTGCTGGGGTACCGTAGTGGTAGAAAAACTGCGTTCCAATTTGCGAATCCTGTTTCGATCCCAGGGAATGCCAGTGCAAGCTTCTTTGCGGTATATAATTACGGTATAACGTGCTGCTTTAATAGCTTAAATGGGTGAATCTGCGGTCATTGCCGAGGGTGAGGTAATTATTAATGTTGACTGTGATGACGAAGCAGGAAGATATCTCAATTGGGACACCCATCTTCCATTGTCTTGTCCTTTTCAGAGAGAAGAGTGAAAGAATGGAAATTACTTGCTTCTCATTACATGAATAGATATCTTACCAATATCACTGAACCAATAGGCGAGACAGCAGTATGATACACACTCATTCGGTCCTGAACAGGGACAGCATGAGTGTGTATGATCCTTCCTTAGCTCTTTTGGAAGAGGAGGACAGGATTCGTTGGCGTCATACTTCCTCGCTCTTTTGTGGCAAGGGACAGGATCCGTTGGTATCATGCTCCCTTCCTCTTTTCTCGTTAGAGAAAGAGACAGGGACAACATTAGTGTTTTTATGTTTCAATATTAGTACTGAGGCGAGCCCAGACTCAAGCTCGAGTGCACTCAAGTCTTTTACGTGATTATGGAGAAATTAGCCGGACTCGAGTCATTTAATTTAGAAAGAACTCGAGTCCGGACTTAAATGGCCCAAAATCAAGCTCCCTACCTCAGGAGGATCAAGTGTTTTGTGGTAACTGAGAAAAAGGCAACCGGGGCTATTCCCAACGCATTTACATTCCTTTGCATTAATGCAGTTATCTTTTGCAACATGAACATTTGAGCTTCCAAAACAATGGCCACTCCAGCAATCAGGTTGCCTCCAAGGAAGGACCAACCTGTGATTCACTCCCATGTGACTTCGCAGATATATGTATTCCGTGACTGGATAGATATCCCTTGAGTTTTCTTGCCATAGAAAAAAGACATTGCAAATTTCTGCAATGGAATTCACAATTGAGGTGCTGGGACCCGGCTTGGACAACTTCCCAAAGATATATTTTGGAGCACTTCCATGAAATTCTTGAAGCAGAGGGAATAAATCATTCCAAGAATGTACTGTTGTCAATTATAGGTCTTCTCGTCAAGCTGTGCCAATCAAAGTAAGATTCCAAATCACTTCCGGGAGATCAATTTTAGTCCTCAATGTGTTAACTACGTCCAGGTTAGTCGGCCTGTTGGTCACGTTTGGAACGTATAACTGAATTTTGGCCATGATTTGGTTGACAATGCTGGAGGAGATCAAAGAGAACAACGTCAAACAGGGAAAAGTTATGATCACGAATGTCCTTTTTTGGTAAAATACAATGACAGGATGAAAAATAAACTCTTCCATTTACGTCATAGGTAGACATGCCGACAGGGAAGCAGAAAAAGAGCGGCACCACGCTTGGACATCACTCATTGATTCCAATTACTGGATTGGCCCAGTATCGTCACTCATCAAGGGATACTCTTCGTTCGGTCTCTCCTCTAGGTGGATTTGTCGTCTTTCACACCAGTGGCAGAGAATCGGAGTTACCATGAAATGATGTTAATACGAGTGACCTGACAGCAATAGTATATAGGTTAATATGATAGAAACTTCGATTTCTTTACTTGGGGTTGAAACATTGGGAATTCTTGAAAAAAAATTAAAAATACAAGCCCTCCCTTCACATTCATTTTTAAACTTTAGGAACAATATTTCATTGCTTACACTCTCCTCCAATGTTAGAGCCGGAAGGGACCAATTCACTTGGTTTGGGAAGTAACTCAAACATTCCATGAGGAATTCCACTACTCATGAGAAATAGACTCGTCTGATTATGATGGAATGGCCGGATTCTATATTTTCAATGCATATTCCACCTTGAAAGGTTTTGATGATCACTTGTAGTTTGACTCTGTCGTAGATTTCCTTTGAAAGTTGCATTGTAAGCCACTCTGGATCGCTGTTAATGGTGGAAACATTTGCTTTGAGCTCGCAAAAGAAAAAGAAGAAAGCTTGATTGGGAGCAAGTGAAGTGAAGGAAATATGCGAAAAATGTAGCATTTCTTGGAGGGATAACTAAGGCAAACGTCATAGCCAGTGTGTAATATTCACTGAATTTTCAAGAATCAAATGATTATTTTTATGTTTTTTTAATCTTTATATCAAATGTCAAAATTAAACGGATGCACGCTCTAGCTTGACTGGTCAGGTTGTTTTCAATTTTGCTCCCCACAATGAAGCCTGCTGTTTCTTTAACCGCTTACTTCTCAAAAGGCAAAGAAAGCTGTTTGTATAAGTCAATTTCATCTACATGAGAAAAAGACAGGGTGACCAGATGGTCAGCGCCTAAACTTAATCTTTTGGAGCTAAAAACTCGATTGACGATAAAAAAACCCGAAGAATTACTTGGGCTTGACCAAGCCTACAGAGCAAAACAAAACAACAAACAAAAATTTAAGATCTTCCGTTTCTGCCTTAGTTCGAGGGGTAGCTATCGGACAAGTTTGAAGGGGCTACATGGCGGCGTCGGGAAACCGAGACTCACTCCTCATAAGGAAGCTTCATCCCAGTGAAAGTGCAAGAGCTGGATGTAGAAAGGCCCGGCAAGGATTTCATTGTCGGTTGCGCAAGTTTATTACTTAGAACGGCCAAGTTTTACCCACCAACCCCAACGAGAACCGTCGCCTCAAACAACAACACCACACCCACTATCTCCTCGCTGAAACTACAACACCAAACCTATTCCGTCCAGACATTGAATCCCACACTGGACGTGATTTACATACATAGTTTTGACTCAAACACTAAGTGGAAAACCTTGATAGCTCTCTGAGATGGAGAACACCTAGTACATGGGCTTCAATTTCTTAGACCTATCTTAAGGCCTCCAGTTCTTACCCTAATAGGGCAATCACTACAATATTTGACAATAGAGACGAATTGGAGGACGATTATATCTACTCCTCAAGAGCAGAGTTCGACTTGAGTTGAATACTACTTACTGGGCTTATTTCAAGGCAGCCGTACCTACATGCAATTGAGGGTCACTTTTATGTCTATCAAACGCAGTTGGGTAGATCACTACTTTCACTAATCTAACTCCTCACGAATGATGGGACAGCCCACGCCATGTATATTACATACAAATATTTCCACTTTATTTACTAACCTATTCACTAATCAGAATGCACGTATCAGCGGTCTAACTCTGGCAAAAGGTTTAGGTAGGAAGGGGCAAACAAGTAAACAGAGGGGGTTACGCATACTGGTTGTGCGGCCTTTTTGGTCAATGGAGAATCGTGGAATACGTTCGTTCATCTGGGATGAAAGTTCCACTTGAACTAGGCGTGCCACAAGGGTAATCGTTGACTCTGCTCAGGCGATCTACAACAAACCTCTGGACTTCTCCAGACTGCTCCTTGATGCCCAAGTCTATCGTGGATAAAATCAAATTCCTGAAGCAACTACCTTGTTATTACCAACTTGGGAAGCTGTCCAATAATCTCTTCTCGCTTTGAGAGGTGGATGGTGACTCCTCGATCGTTGTCATAAGTTCACTCCATTGGGCTTCCTTGATGCCCCTTTTCCTTGCATTCATTGCACTGGTTGGGTTTTCCTCATAGCTTTACTTGTCATGGCTTGCTACATCTTTGTTGCAGTGTCGGATTTGGCGCTGTTTCCTCTCAGTGAGTTGAGGACGGGTAGAGTTTCCAGTCTGACGAGTGATTTATCGTCCATGTCTCCCATCTTGTTTATCCAGCATTGCAAGTTGGAGATAAAGATGTTTTCTCGGCAATGCAAGTTGGAGGTATTTGTTTTACTGCCCTCAGCAAAACGCTGGTCCAACCCTGTTTCGTGCAATCAATCTCCCCTTTGTCCAAATCTTCAAATGTGCACGGAACAACGCCCACTATCTCCTCGCTGAAACTACAACACAGCACCCACTATCTCCTCTATCATGTTCCATGTTCTTAAAAAATCAGATTAGTTGTACCCAAAGTGCTGGAATACAACAATCTAATGCTTTGGTAGCACTTTGAGAAGAAGTTGGAATAAGCGACGGTTTTTCTTATAACATTAAATTGTTAGTGGAATATTTTCAAACAACGAATTTAGTTCAACAGCACTGGCTTAAACAAGCGCTGTTGAACTAAATTGCGTGGGTTATTGGAACTCAGGAAGGAGATCTCTATCCTCGGCCAATCTGGAGAAGCGGGTAGTTAGTAGGGTGGATATCATCTTCAAGAAGAGGTAATCCAAGGGAATGGTGCGATGGTTGTTTGGAATCCACGCTCTATCCACGCTGGTGGGAAGAAAGAATTGCCGTCTTGATTGAGGCAAACTGATATATGAATGATTCACAGGAAGGCGAAGCCGTTAGATTGAATCCTCTGAACTTGATTACCATTTGACCCTTCAGAAATTTAATGCCATGAATTGTTTAATGCAATTATCCTTTTAATGGTACGGATATGCATCTTTTAATTTGCCCAATATCAAGCTCCCTACCGCAGGGGGATCAAGTGTTTTGTGGTTACTGAGAAAAAGGCAACCGGGGGCAATTCCCAACGCATTTACATTCCTTTGCATTAATGCAGTCATCTTTTACAGCATGAACATTTGAGATTCCAAAACAATGGCCACTAAAGCAATCAGGTTGCCTCCAGGGAACGACCAACCTGTGATTCACTCCGTTGTGACTTCGCAAATATATGTATTCCGTGACTGGATTGATATCCCTGAGTTTTCTTGCCATAGAAAAAAGACATTGCAAATTTCTGCAATGGAATTCACAATTGAGGTGCTGGGACCCGGCTTGGCCAGGAACTTCCCAAATATATATTTTGGAGCACTTCCATAAAATCCTTGAAGCAGAGGGGAGAGCTCATTCCAAGAAGAACGAAGTTTGAGCGCAGGAATATCATGATTCATTTCGTTTTCCATGTCCAAAATTTCCGCTTTCGGAACAAGCATTTGCCGAAGTAAATTCAATTTTCTCTTTGCAAAGGCATTAAAAAGGGTCACTCTAGATACTCTTGACGTAGGTAATGTAATGCCCTAAAAAATTTAACCTTGGTAGCCCATGTCTAGTGCAAACTCGACTTGAAAAACGTAGAATATACATGGAAACTTCGTGCCCTGAAACACAAACATCTCTCTATGAAATAATATTCTCTTAATGATTCAATGTTATCCAATGTAATTACTTTTTGCACTGCTTACATACATCTTCTTTTCTTTTGTCGAAGGCAGGCAAATCACAAAACCCAATGATGCTGCTGATCGAGTTAAATCGGAATATAAGGCAATTTTAATTCCCACGGGGCCACTAACCTACAAAACACCAATCCAATGAGCCTTTCCCTCCCATGTAGAAATGTATTGCTTTGAACATTAATATCCTTGCTCTCGGTGGTAATTTGAAAGTACAAGGGCATTCAGTTTTGTTTTTAATCTTTCTTCAAGGCAATCCATGTTTGCAAAGATAATTCGAACCTGAGGTTTGCCCTCAGGAAATTTGGTATTGATGGCTATGGAGTTGTACAACGAATTAACGTCATATGCCACACACTTCTCATCGGGTTTCTTGTCGACAATCCAATAAAGTTGTTTTTAACCTTAAAAAAGCATAAACCATATTAAATGGTGTTCGACCTCTTGAATATCCCAATCACTTTTACCTCTCTGATGCCGCTAGAAAGGGCGTCTTCCGGGCGCAGTCTTGTCAATGGCTTCGCCTTGAACTCAGGCTTAAGAAAATGCTGGTAACTTCTGATAAATTTAAGCTCGCACTCCCAGAGCTCAGTTACCTCAATGTTGCTGGGAACCAGGTCCATCTTAGCTTGGCAAGATGCTCTCCTCTCAGCAAAGTCGAGCCTAAGAATCTTTTTCTCCAGCTGACAAAAGTCCCGTGGAAAGATTTTGCAATTTTCTCGTTCATGACTTTTCATGAAACAGCCCTGGAATTTAGAATTCAAAAAATCTGGAATGAAGGTAATTATCTCAAAATTGCTCCTGAAATTCAAAGAGTGCAATCTGCAAAAACATCCCCTTTTGACAAACCTTCATAACTTATCTCTGATGTAAAAAGCGAAGCTCAAAATGTGCTGAAAATTTGCAAACGGGCATATGCAATCTCGTCATCATCTGCGCTCCCTTTGGTCGCAATGAATTAATGGGCAAAACTGCAGACGACAATGACCCAAAATCAAGGGTTGCTACTCACTCCTGCCATCACGACATTTACCATTGATAGTCATCCGAATACTTTTAATGAATGCAATTGATGTAGGCTCATTGGACACTTCCCGTCTGCCGTCTCTTCTGACCGTGGCCAAAGGTGACGCAGTCGGCCACTTGAAGGAGAACTTGTTAGGATTTTTTGTGCTCCTTCCAACATAGCTATCACCTAGCAGATTAATTGTTACACAGCCTTATCTTAATAAATGAGAAACATTAACAAAGTTTGTTATACCTTCAATGAAAAAGACCTACAGGGGTCGCACAAAGTATGGATTCAGATAAAATCGGCCGGGAAACGTCTTTGACTTCAAAAAGATTATAATTTTTTGACTTTCCTACATAAAGTTTTTGCCCTTGACGCCGACCACCAACCTCAGGCGATCGGGAACATTGGCACACGCGTTCTTCACGGCTTGGACGTTCAGGACGGTGAACCACTTGCGGCTGATGGCCTCCTTGAGGCTGGCCACGTTCCTGTGGCGTTTGGCGTTGACCTGGACGACGCCCGCCGTATGCGCGGGGGCGCCGTCCTGCATGAGGCAGACCTTGGAGCGCCACCTGGGGCCGTAGACCTGCGCGGCCCAGTCCTCCACCTTTGGTAAAATGTTCTCGAGGTACCACCTGGCCCCCATCCTCACGCCTTTCGGGATGAATATGGGCTCCATGGCCTGCCCATCGGAGCTGAATAGCCCAAAAACCATGCACGACGCCGCGTGCTTGCTCCTGAAGACGTTCTGCAGGTTGATGTCGGCCTTGCGGGCCAGGATCCTGCGGTTGTTGCAGTTCACGACCTGGTCAACCACAAAGACCTTCTCGTCGCTCCACAGCACGTTCCTGGACCTCCTGCCGTCCACGGAATTGGCCTCGAACCAGTTGATCAGCTCCACGGACCTCTCGTAGCGCCTGCCGATGCCCACGCCGCTCGCATGGGCCTCTCGATGCTCTTGAGGCTCTTGATGCCCTGGCTCTGACTGATGGCCCTGGCCGAGGTCAAGGAGCGGCCAATGACGCCGATGAGGTCCTTACTAGTCCTCACAGGGTTCTTGCAGGCCATGTCTCTCACTTTCCTCTTGTTGGCGGCCGTGCCCACGGACTTGGGCCTGCCGGACTTGGGCGAGACGTCAGACTCGCCGTTCCTGGCCCTGAGGGCCCTCAGCACTTTGTAAACGGCGTTGATCGTGTAGCCCGTGACCCGGACCATCTCCCTGGGGGACGAGCCGCTGTCGTAGAGTATCTTGATGGCGGCCCTCTTCTTGGTGATCTCGTCTTTGCTGTAGCCGCGAGCCATGCTGTAAACGACGATGTCAACAAAATTGGACCCGAGACTGTTATTTTTGCTTCTACAGAACGGTTAGATGGCTCAAATTGAAGCTCTTGATCTGCCCTACCTGTTCCCGCCGTTGCTGAAGACGTACAGGCCCACGTTCGTCCTCAAC
>NC_081441.1:876646-883499 GCF_007210705.1 Tigriopus californicus | reverse complement strand
CAATATGCTTACTTGATATTCACATAATGATCCCTTGAAAAACAGTTTACTTGTTTGATGGAAATTGATACATCCAGAGAGAAATGAAATAAGATAATATATATGTTTGCATAGTTTTGCCTTCAGTTTTGGGCTCAAATCACTGTTTTTTTTTATCAGCCCCATTTTTACCACCTATCCCCCTATTGAACTCAAATCACTGCGTCTGACCAACAGCAAATGAATTGGACATTGTTAATAATGTTAATAATAGTAAGTTGTCTTTAGCTTAGCTAAATTTCAACAGGTAGTATTCACTGCCAATTGTTGAAAAAAAAGTCTTTTTTCATGTTATAAGTCGTGCATACGGTCGTAAAGATTTTTGTGTGTCCTAGGGACTCTAGTGTGTCCTGTTATGGAGATCGAAACTACAACGGAATATTGGCCTTTTTGGCTCACGCAGCCTACACAGATCCTGTTGGTAGAGAATACCTAAGAGTACAAGGATGAGATTGAAGGTCTCCCTTTTCCAGATAAATTATTTTGCTTCCCAAAACATCAACGGAACATGAGACTATCCAGTCTCTGACCCTAGCAATAGGTTACCCGCCAAGATAGCGCCCTTTAAAGAGAGCACCTATTTTACTAGGGCTTAAGTTGTTTAGACCTATCTAAAGATCTCCGGTTATAGGGTTTTTAGAGCCAACGCTACTGTCCCAAAGAATGAAGAACAAGAAACTCTTGATATACTGTTTCACCATTAATAGTATTTCTTGTGTAAGTACAGTATTATACAATGCAAGACATGAATTAGGATCTCAAGTGTTGGAAGCTTACTGACTCGAATCGAGCCGTATATTTACTTATATAGTACACGGAGATAACATAGAATAGAGAGAATAGTAGATCTCCCCCCAGATTTTTGGGTATATCAAATGAACCTAAAATTTTGAAAATACCACAGAGAATTAAAATTAATCGGAACTAAAAACGATGAATAGATATCAGCAAGTCTCGGAATCGATTCTCAAACGGTTTGTCTGGGAAGACTGACTGGAAATCTTCGACGGTCTTGAGAGCTGGCAATCAGGCGGCCGTAATAAGGTAGGGAGGCTTGGGCCGGAGGAATGGGCGCACGAGGGTAGAAGGCCACATCTTGAGCGTTCTGACGATAGAAGGCCTTATATGAATCATGGCGAACGTTGTGCTTCTGGAACCACGTAAGGCAGCGGCACAGAATGAACAGAACCACCAAGACGACGATGATGGTGACGGCACCAACACCTGCAGAAGTAGAGTGGATTTCGAGAAAGTGGAATCCGCTCGAAGTACTCGAGACACGAGTCTTGGCTATCTCGGTATGGTTGAGATGATTAGATGCGTTGAGATCTCGGCCAGCACGGTTTCCCATGGTTCTTGCTATTTGGCAAGACGTTTGGAACGGCGAAGAGGAGCAGGAAGGGGGACTGAAGCGGTCGAGAGAGGAACAGTTACTGGAGAAGGAACGCGAGGAGGAGGAATATTCAAATGATCGAGATTTGCATCGGTGGTAAGATATTTGGCGAATTGTAGTTTTAGATGATGTATATTCTAATAAAAAAGGTCGTTACACGTGCGGATGATAGATCTCGTCGTGGGTACTTCGAGCAATCTCTCATGCCCGACCACTCACGCCGTTCGTCGTTCAGGGTGGCCACACCTCCCTCCCATCTCGGACGGCGGTCTTTTTTTTTTTTGAATGGCCGAGATCAGACAGAATCCGGGTTTATTTATTTATTTTTTTTTGTTTGGGACGGCCTCGTCCTCCGCAGTGTCCCAACGATCCTTTGCTAGGGCCGGTACATCGTTTTAATAAGTTCACATGGACGATTTTCGAGATTCCTCCATCCCCTTCGATTCGCCAGTTTACATCGTTGACTCGTTGAGTCACTTTAAAGGGACCGATCCATTGGGCGCCAGTTTTTTGCTTGTCCCTCTGAGCGTATTGATGGCGACGGAGAAACACTAGCTCATTGACTTGGAGCTCCCGCGATGTCACTTTCTTGGCTTTGTCATATGCTTCTTTGCGCTTTTCATGGACTTTTTTTAACGCGATGCGGGCCTCCTGGCGATAATGAATCATCCTCTTCTTGTAATTCGTCCAAACACGTTGCTGATTCATGAACAAACCCCAATTTCTCAGATCCAAGGGAAACCTCAGTTGGTATCCCATCAATAGCCTCACTAGGCGATTTGCCAATGGACTCATGAATTGTAGCGCGGTATGCGAACAGCACAGTTGGCACATGAGACGGCCAATCAGTCTGTTTTTCGTTCACAATGCATTCGCAATAAATTCATCAGTGACCGGTTCACCCTCTCCACGGGTTTGATTGGTGATGATAAGGAGCCGTAAACGTTTGTGTGATTCCATATCTTCACAAAATTCACGAAACTCTCTTGAAGCCATACGATCCTTGATCTAACACCAACTCTCGTGTACACCGAACCGGGGTAATATAGACTCTGTGAACCATTCCACCAGAACTCGAGCCCCCAACTTGGAACGGCTTTGGCTTCTGTCCATTTGGTGAAACAGTCCAGAAACACCCAAAAGATACCTTTCACCGGTGTTGGCACACGGCAATGGACCAACGACATCAATAGCGACTATTTCCATAGTTCTAACCGGCTGTAATCCACTATGACCATTGGGGCAGATGGAGGAGCAGGTAAGAAATCTTTCTTCTTGGCGCACTCCTCGCACTCTCTTGACCACAAACGAATGTGCTTCTCGCATCTTTGGCCAAATAAATCTTGCACTCACCAACTCTTTCACCTTGGCTTGCCCAACATGTCCCAGGTTCGTGTGGAATTCATCCCAAATCTGTTTCGGTAAGACTTAGGGATCACATTCGCCAGCCGTCCTGACTCGCTTTGTACCAAGTTCCTTGCCGGATATCGAACTTGGACGGTTCGTCTTGCCTTCCTTCACAAAGCTTTCGTCCGCTTCTTGTTCTCTTCTTAGATGCTCCCCAGATGGCGAAATACTAGCCACCGCACGTGATAGACAATCAGCATCCTTGTTTGCCGATCCTGGGATGTATTTGATCTCAAACTGCGAATCAGAGAGTCGCAATGCCATCGACCCAGCTTCCACGGCAATCCTTCTTTGTTTTTCAGCCAGCCAACGGCCGATGATCGGTTGTACAACGTGAATTTTTTCCTAATAAGAAATTTCCAGCGCTCAACGGCAACATAATAGCATAAGCCTCTTGTCAATTATTGGATACCGTTTCTCTGTGGCTGAGAATGCTTTACTGGCATATTCCAAAACCACTCTCTCTCCATCTTGATCCTGCAACAATATGATCCGATCCCTTGAAGGCTGGCGTCTGTTTTGACAATGAAGGGCTTGGACAGATCCGGCATCACTCCTCATCAACTCAGAACATAAGCGCCTCTGATGTCTTCAAAGGCCTCCTGATGGCGGTTTTCCCAAGAGAATGACGAGCTCTTGGCCGCCAAAATCTGCAATTCTCGAACTCGTACAGCATAATTGGCCATTAAGGACCGATAGTATCCGGTCATCCCTAAGAATCGTTTGAGTTCTTTTGCGTCTTTTGTCTGGGAATTCCCTCATGGTGTGCAACTTTGACTCTGTTGGTCTGATCGTATTTCCTGTCACTCAGAAATCCCAAAAATTCGACATCCGTTTGAAAAAATCGACACTTTTTTCAAGTTTAGCGATAGGCCAGCACTCCTCCAGCAGTTCCAACACCTCGTTAAATTGCTTCTGGTGTCCTCCTTATTTTTTGAGTGAATGCAAATGTCGTCGAAGTACACAACGATGTTAGGTTCATTAGCGAATATCATTCTCATCAATCGACAGAACGTCGCCGGCGCCGACGCTAACCCAAACGGCATCCTCTTGAACTCTAGCAGTTCTCCGCGAAATCGAAATTGCAGTCTTCTCTTGATCCTGTTGAGCCAATCTAATTGGTAGTAACCTTGGTTACAATCGAGCACAGAGTAGACCGTAGAGCCCCTTAGCAACTCTAAGGACTCGTCTACTCTGGGCATGGAAAAAAGCGTCTTTTTCTGAAATTTCGTTTAACCCTCTATAGTCGATTGCGACTCTGACATCACCATTTTTCTTTTGATCAACCACAATCGGGGAGCACCATGGACTCTGGCTTTCCCACTACACCATTTTTTTCATGCCCTTAATGGTTTCACTTGCCTTGTCCATGAGATGAACTGGGCGTTCGATGAGACGGCAGACAAATCGGCGAGGCATTGCCTGTTTTATCTCATGTTCAACCCAAACTTGCTTTTCCAAAGACCATTGAACACCGCATGGAACCTCGATATTTTAATTTCTCGACCTCATCGGGAAGAGGCACCTCCTTTGCCCTCTCCTCGGCACCAAGGCTTTTCGCTTGTCAAGTCCTCAGCCGTAAATCGTTTCGACCCTCCACACATTTTCGTCTTTCCCCTTTGTTTCGATCACGGAAATTGCACTTCCGCCCGAATTTCGGTTGATAAGTCAAGCCTGTTTCCACTATACTTCTTCAAACTTAATGGCCTTGTAGCTGCCTCTACCGTTTACACGGTTCGGTCCAAGGAAATCCATCCCTAGCGTGACCGAACTTACATTTCCCACGAAGAATGTGTGTTCCAGTTCCCACTCTCCGATCTTGACATAGCACGGCAGTTTGCCTTGAATCCTCAATTTCTCGCCTGATGCCGTTCTGAACTTGTATTCATCTTGCTCTGATGCAACGAATTGGCTCATGGGAAGAACGCTATCTGTAGCCCCTGTGTTCAACCAAGGCTATGGTCTTGCACCCATTGATGACGGCTTTGATCCGTGGACGAGAATACTTCCCCTATCTCCATGCTCCTTAGCTCGGCTGATGGCGGTTGAAACTGCGCTTCTTTCGGCACCTTTTGCGATATGGTCTAGGTCTCCCGCATTTAAAGCACCTTCCTCCTTCAACCTGGGGTCATCCAAGCTGGCTTGGCGTCTTCCTGTGAAGTCTTTGTTGTCCCTCTTCCAATCTTTCTTCCGATGCATCCTCCAAGTTTGTTTGACACTTTCGGCCATAAGTGCGGCTTGTACGACATTTTCCAAAACTTCTCTCAGATTTCTGGTTCAAGACCACAACCTTCAGGTGGGAGGCAAGCCCATGGACAAACCGATCTCGTACAAGTTGATCGCGATTGCTTTAGCAAACTTGAGAGTAACATTCCTGAACCGTTCTTACATCGTCTAAATACTCTTGTACTGTTCCTTTGATTTCATCGACAAATCCCAAAAAGAATCGTTGACGGCTTGCCTCCCTGAATCGTTCTTCAGCTGGGAGTAGAGCGCCTTGATGGCGATCAAGCTTTGCAAAGTTGTGGGGTCTAGGTCCTCTAACACATTTGACCCGACTTCGAGCATCCCCGGAAAAACCTGGCGGCCTCCCACATCCGTCCATCCCATTGCTATTGCGCAACCGGTCGAAGTATTTCATATAATCCACTAAACTATCACCCTCGATTGGGCACGGGCGAAATCGAAACGGCATCGTCACCGAGTTTTCTTCCGCTTCCTCCTCACTTTTTGGCTCTTGTGGATTCCGCTCTGGCGGATTTATCAGCTATCGCCACTGATCTTGCGAATCCTCACCTTAGAGACACCGCTGCCACCATGTAGTTTAGATGATGTATATTCTAATAAAAAAGGTCGTTACACGTGCGGATGATAGATCTCGTCGTGGGTACTCCGAGCAATCTCTGATGCCCGACCACTCCACGCCCGTTCGTCGTTCAGGGTGGCCACAGAATGAATTTCGTTTACGTCGGAAAAGCTTGCCAGAGACGTTACATTCTAGCTCGTATGATCGATCATTATCGAGGGCTCGAATTACTTTAGAAGTCTGCCCCCACACTTTGCTAACAGGATGCTGCACGAGAACGACGGTGCCAGGCGACAAATGAGATAAAGATCTAGCTGAATCGTCAAATTGAGCGTTTTGGCTAATTTCTGAGAATTCCGAGCAAGAAAAAGTGCAGGATCGTAGGTATCCTGACTAACGAGAGAGGAAGAAGACCGCGAGGACGACGCCCGAAAAATAGCTGATTCGGCTTAAGCCATTTGGACGAGGCAAGCATCGAAATTCGTGAAGGGCAGAAGAAAAATTGGAATCCGACTCTTTACATTTTCTGAGAAGCATCTTCGCGTTCTTGAAGTGGTCAATTATGTGGAGCACTTTAACCAGTTTATTCTGATTGAAGTGAGTGGATGACAAACTAATGAATCACATGACAGAGCAAGCAGTACACGAGCAAGCACCGGCTACAAAGACCTCCCCGGCCAGATCCGGATTCATCCGGGACGATATTCTTTCCGGCGGAAACCACACGTCGGCTGCGCGAGTCGTAACAGGGAACCAGAGAGGCCAAAGTCGAGGAGTAGCAGGCTTCAAAACGATCAATAGAAATAGAACGATGTTTTGTTATTGACGTCCAGAAGAAAGTGGTTTTTGCCGAAAACCGAAAAACTTTGTAAGGACCCTCATACGGGGGTTCGAGGGAGCTGACGCGATCCACTCTCAACCAAACGTATAGGAACAGACTGGAGACTGGAAGGAACATAAGAGTCGACTGGCGATGGAAAAGGGCGGCGATGGCAAAGATCACGAATGTTGCTGGCAAGTTCTGTAAACAGCAAGGAAGGAGTCCGTTGTAACAGAAGGGGTTGACACATCACACCCGGCACGGTGAGGCTAGTCCCATAGGACTAACTGAGCAGGGGTCCACCTTAGGATTGGAACGATCGCAAATAAGCCGCTGGGTATTGTAATCCCTCAATGGGCGTTTAAGATTATGCAATGTGGGTCCAACG
>NC_081441.1:867837-876595 GCF_007210705.1 Tigriopus californicus | reverse complement strand
GCATCACTCAGACGGGCAAAAATATCGCGCACAGTTGTGAGGTGATCCGACATTGTGGCGGTGTGTACAAGAATGTTGTCGACCTATATTGCAACTCCTGGGAGGCCACGGAGCACGGCGGATACAAGCCGCTGGAATGTCTGGGCTGCATTGCACAAACCAAATGGCATGGCAGTAAACTCGAACAAGCCCCACGGCGTTGTCATTGCGGTAAGATGAACCAAAGCCGGATCCATTGGCACCTGATGGAAGGCTTTGACAAGGTCAAGTTTGCTAAACCTGGTAGAGTTTGCTAGACTTTCAAGAAGGTCATCCAGGCGTGGAAGAGGGAAATTGTCCTTAATAGTGAAGAAATTTAGATGGCAGTAATCCCCACATGGTCTGAATGATCCATCCGGTTTCATGACTACATGTAGTGCAGATGACATAGGACTAATCAAGGGCCGGCGACCCCAGCGTCTTGAAGCTCGTCAATGGCCACACGCGCAGCGGTCTCCTTTGGTCCAAACAATCCGCGGGGCTTGGCGCGAATTCTATCCAATGCAGTGTCATCCTTCAAACGGATGCTGCAAGTGACCCCATGTTTTGAAGCAGCAGAAAAGTCCGGTTTGGACAAAAGAACACCGGGGAATTCTGACAAGATGGCGCTGAATGGGGTTGGCAATGGCTTCTCTGATTCCACTGGTGGAACTGAAAAGATGGCAAAAGCTTGTTCACTAGTTCCAACAACCAAAGAACCAGTGTTGGGGTGCACAAGTCTTGTGATTGAGACAATCAATGAGGAGCCGCGTTATATCAAGGAAGTCAAAACCCAAAATGTGGTCATCAACATCAGCCACCTAGAAGAGATGGGAAAAGTTGCCCAGCGTCCCTAGGTTTACAGTGACATTTTTCATGCCATAAACTTTGCAGGGTGTGCCGTCGGCCGTCTTAAAGAGACTGGTATTAGGTATCTTGCAATAACTGATGTCCGCGGGCATGGCTGGAAGGAAAGATCTGGCAGCCCCAGAATCTGGAGGCAGACCACATTTGAAGTTCCATCCCGGACCCGAATGGCAGCTGTGGATGCTTCCGGAGGAGAGCAAGTGACCGGAAGTGGAAGAAGTGGGCCAGCAGTTGTACTGAAGTCTTGAACGGACAGTAGTTGAGCAGTGAGAGACATGCAGTTGATCCCTTGGCCTTGGGGAAGGGTGGTCCACATACATTTTTTGGCAGACACTTCTCTGCATCAGCACCCCCCCCACTTGGCGTGGTAATCGCAGATGAGTTTGCCATGCTTGAAGGTGAAGCAACCACCCTCAGAAGGAGAGGAATTGGCCTCTGGTCGATCCCCTTTGTTGCCAACGGTATTTTGGGCACGGGTGCTACGGCCATGGTCGTTGTGCCAGTCACAATCATTCCAGCCGCGGTCACTCCGACTGCGATCATTCTGGTCACGGTGCTATGAGGCCTCGTTACAAAGAGCACACACGTTGCCACTCTGGCCAGGGTCGGATTCCTGGACATTGCTAACCCAGATCGTGCCAATCTATTGTCCGGATTCTCTGCATTGGTCAAGATATCAGGCTGCACATTCAACAATGTCATCAAGGCTCACTGTAGGGCCCCTTTGCAGGGCCATGGATTTGATTGGGGCCGAAAACTTTTGGATGAATTGGCCTTTGAACGCTAGGGATTTCATTGGCATCTCTGGACCACCCGGCCACAGATCTAGGAGATCCTCAAGGGCACGTCTGGGGCCCTGTCGCCTATACGGTAGGCGTGGAACTCAAGGGTTTTCTCATAAAAACTGCACTCTGCTTTATTGAGAACAGCGGCCTTAAACACTGTGTAGGGGGTCTGGGAAGGATCTGTGGCCAGCTCATTACAGCGCTTTATGGCCCGGCGATAGTGCGTGAGGTCGGTGTCGTCAAGAGCGCCCACCATGTGAAAGTACTTGGTTGATTCCTTAGAGGTATTGGACAATTGAAATTGGACCTCAGCCCCGACAAACAAGTTCCCGGGCTCGGTACGCTTGAGTTTTGGCACTTTCACGGAGATACGTTGGCCGGCCTGAAGACGGGGGGCGGGGCGGCCGCCTGCATGGCGGCTGCGAGATCAGCATTGTAACAGATGGCTCGGCCATTTTTCACTTCTAGCTGAAACTGCGTAATTTGGGAGTGACGCGTAGGCGTGGGTGATGATTGATGCGTAGGCGTGGCTAAGGATAGACGCGTAGGCGTGGTAGAGGGTGAAGGCTGCGTTAGTGTTCTCGGGGTCACCACTTTAGGGTGAGTGAAAAGGCACACGTCTTAACGAGACTTGTTCTAGTAGTCGAATGTTTATTAGGCCTTTCAGCGAATGTTTATTAGGCCTTTCAGGGTGGCACACTACAACCTAAACAGTGCTGCCAGATGAAATGGATCGATTATCACCCAACTTTTGCCAAAAATTACCAGTTTTATCACCAAATTTTTGGGTCTTCAACGATAAACAACCAAATATTAAAATGTAAACACCACATGAGCTTTGTTGTTATTCATAGGGCCGGCCAAAATTTGGAGATATATATAGTCTTTATTGACAACAAATTTGCAAAAAAAATTGACGAGATTTGCACAAAAATTTGCAAATAAACTTTCCAAAACATGGGCACCAACACGTTCTGGAGGTTGTAAGGGCTGCTTTTGACTTCCCTATCAAGTAACACGTAGATGAAAAGGAAAATTATATCATGATATCTTTCCAGCATTGGGATTTGAACCTGCTATCCCTTGCGAGCAGATTTTGCCTCGTCCATGATACCCCCTAGAATGATCCGTTTTTTGCACATCTTAATATGTTGTGAAAAAGACAAATATCAGTTCATTAACTAAGACACAATAATGCCAGAGGGTAGAAATGTATTGCAAAACAATTTTGTTAGGAAAAGTAAGTTTTTAAGGTTACAAAAAAGGAATGGTAAGCCAATTTTTCCAAAACTAACCATTCACCTTATGACCATTTACTCCAAAAATCATGAGAACACGTCAAGATGTGCCTGATTTTTAAAGGAGGAAGTTTATTACCCAAACAAAACTAAAATTTGAAATGGAGTATCTTAAAAAATTGCAAAGATAAAAGAGCTATTCAGATTGATGGAAAACATCAGCAGGTGTTTTGTAATAGGTTTGCAATCTATTTCATACCTGTCTGTATTTTATTCAAAAAGATTTCCTGTTTTAGCCAGCCATAGCCAACCAAAGTGGAATTTTTCGGATTTTTCAAAACCACCAGATTTCGAGGTTCTTTTTGCAGTAAATCACCAATCACCAGTTGCAAAATTTTGTCGAAAAATTAATTGTAAAATCACCAATTTGGTGATAAATCACCACATCTTGTACCACTGAACCTAAATAAGGAATGAAACTACACCTCCCCCTAAATTACATGAATCACATAATTTAAACATTTACCCGCACGAAACTGTCCGGTGTTGAACTTGATGTCGTTGTACAATTGGTGACATCNAGACGTTTGGAAAGAGCCATCCTTTTTGTCGGTTTTGGTGAGGTAGTCAAACTCTTCTTCCAAGCGAGTCCATTTCTCTATTGGTTCAGGGTTTTCGGTCGTCCAAAGATTTTTGAGTTCCTGCTCATGTATGTCCCAATCGATGTCTTCATCTGGCAAGCCGGGGTGTTGGTTGGGAATGACCCCGAACATGGACTCCTATTCAATTTTAATTCCTAAGAAATCATCACTTTGGTGAGGGGCTTGCTCCCATGATGCACACTTGACGTTTGATTTTTGCCCTTCTCCTCTCTTCTAACTGAGCACTTCTTCTTGGATAAGAGTCATCTTCTTAGGTATCGGACTCGGCGGTAAGAGGAGGCTTTATATCAATAGACACGTCTCTAGACAATGGCTTGATGAAGATTCTGTTCCTCAAACTCCTCCGTCCGTCATCCATGAGAATAATGTACGAACATCCCAAACCTCTGATCGCTTCAATCATTCCAAGCTCTTTCCAGGTTTTGAAAACTGGGTGCTCAACACGCACTCTTTGGTTGATCTTGAGAAGCAAAAGGGGTTCTGTTTTTCGTTTGAAGTTCACTTTGATGTATTTCTTGGCTCCTCTTCTCATACGAGAAGCACCTCTTTGAGCCAGAGGCCCAACGGCCTCGGGTAATGCAGGTAAGAAAGCTTTTTGCCTTCGCCCGAGAAACAACTGCGATGGTGACAATCCATCCGCTGGGGAATGTTTCTCCAAGTTGCCAAGGCTCTGTTGAAGATCAACGCGTCGCCTCGTCCTTGACACTTGTAATATAGGTCCTAGATGGTCTTTACTGCCGATTCTGCTAATCCATTGCTTTCAGGATTGTAAGGTGACAAAAATTCATTCAAGATGTTATTGTCACAACAGAGCTTTCGGAATTCGCTAAAAAACTGGGGTCCTCCATCAGTGCGAATTCGCGTTGGGAAACCGAATTGAAGGAATATTCTTAATAGAATTTTTGTGACCGTTCCCGTAGTCAATGAATCCAACAGATACTGGAATGGCCAACCCGAATATCTATCAACTACTACCAAGTACTTTCGTCCAGCAAACTCGAAAAGGTCGGCTGCAATTTGGCCTATGGGTCCCTTTGCTTGATTCTTCTCCTGGAGTGGTTCTCGTTATTGGGTCGGTCAACGAGCTTAACAAATCTCTCACCAATCAATCATGATCTTGATGTTATTATTGATCCCAGGCCAATAGTATAGCTGTTGGGCGGCTTTCCTCGTCTTCATTATACCAATGTGTGGCAGGTGAAGGAAGCAGAGAATTTCTGTTCGACAACTTTTGGGGATTACCATCCTTTTGTTGTCCAAGATGAGAAGTGATGACTTCCCGAGTAACAAAAGATTATCCCAAACGATGGCATAAGGACGTGCTGTGTGTGTTGGAGATAACTCCTTGATCTTCAGATCTTGTTTAAAGGTAAGGACCACTTTCTTGTAACTTGTGTCTTGCTCTGTGGCGTCAAATATAAATTTGAGGCTCAGGTCATCCATTGCTGTTGTCAGCGGCAAATCCAATGTCATGATCATCTCACCCTCCTTGAGGGCTGAGAACACCGGTGCACGAGACAAAGCATCAGCGATCAGATGGGTTTTACCGGCAACCCATGACACATTGAACGTAAAACTGGACAATTTTTCTCGAAAACGTAAAAGTCGAGAGTCATGAACGTCGTCCAAAGGCTTATCGAAAATTCCGACCAAGGGTTTGTGATCTGTAATCACACTGAACTTGATATCACCCAACAAGATATATGGACACTTTTGAATGGCCCAAGTAATGGCCAGGCATTCGAGCTCAATTGTGGCATAACGGGATTCCGTCGGGGTTAACGCGCGAGAACCACACTGGATGAGGCATATCTCATCCTGAGATCCACGTTGAATCAGGGCAAAACCGAGTCCCTGTAATCTCGAAGCATCTGTAAGCAATTCCGTCCGAAGTGTGGGATCGAAATATTGAACAAGAGAGGCCGAAAGTAAGCACTTTCTTCGCCTTCTTAAACAGAACACTGTGTTCTGGCAGCCATCGAAAGACAACATCTTTCTTGAGTAAGTCATGCAACTCACTGGTGACGTGGGCTATATCTGGGATGAACGCTCCTACCTGGTTTGCTAGTCCCAAAGACGAACGTAAAGAAGTGAGGTCTACCGGCTCTGGGAAATTGCTGATTGCTTCCAGTTTTGCCGGATTGGGCCAAACACCTTGACTGGAGATGCAAACTTATTTTTTCAAAATGGTAATACCAGGTTAGCGGCACCTTTCCAACACTGTGCGAATTCTCGAATAAAGAACATCTGGGGTTGGTGCTTGGACGAGAATGTCGTACACGAGTTGAAGTACTCCAGGTAAACACTTGATTCCAACATCTAATCAATGGCACCATTCATCAGAACTCGCGTTGAGTCCCATGGGGGCTCTGTTGTAGTGGAATCTTCCATTCGGCTAAAGGAACGTCGTGAGGAGTGAACTGTCCTCGTCCAAAGGAATCTGATGATATCCTTGAATAGCATCCAATTTAGCAAAAAAACTTGGATGTATTATCAATACTGTTGATAATGTCTCAACAGGAAGGGAATGGTTGGAGGGATACAGCTCCGAAGCCAGCTGAGGTTGAGTGAATTTCCAAGAAATGGAAACCATTCGATTAACTAGAGACGCGAGTCTTGGCGATCTCCGTATGATTGAGGTGTTTAGAGGCGTTTAAATCACGGCCTGTACGATTGCCCATAATTAGGGCAAGTTACTTTTTCGTCCTCTGAGAAATGCGAGAAGACCGACGTAAAGGCGGAGGAGAGGTAGGAGGAACTGGCAAGGAAGGATTGGAACCCGGAATATTTAAATCATGAAGAAGCGCATCGTCTGCAATAAACTTGCGGATGAACTTACGATTACGCCTAAACTGTTTGCCAGAAATGCTGCATTCTAATTCATAAGATCATCCATTATCCAAAGGATGAAGAACGATCGAAGTTTGCCCCCAAATTTTGCTGACAGGGTGCTGAACAAGAGCGGCAGTTCCAGGAAGGAGAGGAGTAAGAAGACGAGCCGATTCGTCAGTCTGCCAATTCTTCTTTATCTTCGCTAAATTGTGATTATGCAAAAAGAGTCGGATCGAGAGGAACGTCTTGAGGGACAAGAGTAGGGAGCAAACCCCTGGGTTGGCGGCCAAAAAAAAGCTGATTTGGACGAAGGCTATTAGGGCGAGGGAGGCACCGAAATTCGTGCAACGCAGCGGAAAAGTCGGTGTCGGATTCTTTACATTTACAAAGAAGCATCTTAGCATTCTTAAGTGCAGACTCTGCTAAACCGTTACTTGAAGGAAAATAAGGTGAAGAAGTTTTATGAGAAATGCCTCTAGATAAGGCCCACGAGGTAAATTGCTCGCGGAATTGAGGGCCATTGTCAGTGATAATGGTTTCAGGAAAGCCGATAATTTCGAACCAACGCCTAAGAATTTTAATTATGTCATCGGTAGCCGTGCGTAACAGCTTTTCAACGATCAAGAAACCTGAGTAAGCATACACAATCGCCAGAAAATTGATGCCCGTAAAATCAAACAAGTCTGCGGCCATCAGTTGAGTAGGGAAAGTTTGGTCCAGAGTATATGACTGGAGCGGCTCACTAGGTTGTGAAGCCTGATATTTTTGGCAAGCTGTGCATGAAGCAATTAAAATTTTCAAATCATTATTCATGCCAGGCCAATAATAACTACTTTTCGCAGCTAACAACGTTTTTGTTCATCCTTGATATGAGAAGTGCAATCTAGCGAGTATCTTGTTACAAGCAGGATGAGGAATAACAATCCTGTCTCCCCATGTCAGCAAGTATCCTTCGTTGCCATCATCAATGAGAGACAGTTCATCCCATACATTCTTAAAGGCTCCAGCTGCATGGGAAGGGGAAAGCTGATCGATCGTTGAATGGGACCGAAAAGCGGATATTACAGCTTGTTAATCATCGTCTAATTTTGCTTGCGAAAACAAAAAAGTAACTGCTGGATCTGAAATCGTGCGATAAGAAACAATATCACAATCGAGAGGAAGATGAAGTTCATTTTCAGTTGAGTCAGCAGGAAAGACAGGAGCCCGGGAGAGCGTCCGCGATTAAATGATCTTTTCCTGTGTTCCAGTCAACGGTAAACGAATAGGAAGATAAAATCTCTCGATATTTAACGAGACGGGTATTTGGAATGTCCGGAAGATGAGTTTTCAGGACNTCCTTCTTCAGGACAAGGCTGCTTTCGATAAACAGGACAAGTTTTCTCTACAAATTTCTTATCCTGCTCTTTTTCAAGAGGAGGTACTACTTCAACCTCTACATTGGTCAAATCAGTCGACTTCTCAACTACTGGGTGAGCCTGCTCTTCAAGCACCACCCTTTTTTCATTGAGCCAAGCAACTAAAGCCTCTAAAATAAAGGGCCTATCGACTACGGACGGATCCTTCCCTGCTAAGACCAAGTCCAGACATTGTCTAGCCTCTTTCTCTGCTTTTTCCAAAAATAGCTTCCATCATGAATGCAGGAGGAATTATCTATGAGCAATAAAATCAAGAAACTAAAAAAAAGACAAAACATAAAGAAACTAAAATGCTATGCAATCTTGTCCTGAGATACAGGACAACGAAGCAAAATAGAAATGAACTACTTCACATCAAATTTAACATACAAATCTAAGATGAAGGTGGCAAACATGAAGTAAGGGACGGAGAAAGCAAGGAATCAAGAACATATGTAAACTAGGAAAACAACGCAAAAACACAGAAATAACTCAACAAACTGGTCTGACACAAAATGAAATCAATAGACTAAGAGAAACTGCTAAAGCTAAACATAAACATAAATGAGCAATAAACTTATTAGGTTTTAACGTAATTACGCCTTACCAAAGAGCCGTGAAAAACCAAACCTAATTTAGTGAATGAATGGCAATTCCCATGCATTCACCCATACACAAAAACCACGAACACTACACATGCGCAGCAACCAAGGAGAAACAGAGGAAGTCATACCTTGGTTCGAAATTGCTGGGAGATAGAACAGCAACAAAAATGTGACTGTTCTCTGCGAGCTCCAAACCAGGAATGAGGAATTGAGACGATGGTCCCCCCATTGCCTTCAGAGTGGACTGAGTCACCTCATACGCTTGTGCCGTACGATTCAGCTTTTCCAGACTTGGACTCTCTGATTTCAAAAACAATTCCTTGAGTTTGGTATCCAACGAAGGACAGATGTATC